>NC_092770.1:9313755-9616785 GCF_047496795.1 Chiloscyllium punctatum | reverse complement strand
AGAGGGTGGTACATGTACGGAATGAGCTGCCAGAGGATGTGGTGGAGGCTGGTACAATTGCAACATTTAAGAGGCATTTGGATGGGTATATGAATAGGAAGGATTTGGAGGGATATGGGCCGGGCACTGGCAGGTGGGACTAGATTGGGTTGGGATAGCTGCTCGGCATGGATGGGTTGGACGGAAGAGTCTGTTTCCATGCTGTACATCTCTATGACTCTAATTCTAAAATTGGTGGTGTTTTAAATAATGAGGAGGATGGCCTTAGACTACAAGAGGCTGCCGACAACCTTGTCAGATGGGCTGATCAGTGGCAAATGGAATTCAATCTAGATAAATGTGAGGCGATGCACTTGGGTAGGACATACAAGTCTAGATAAGATATGGTGAATAGTAGAACCATGGGACACACTGGGTATCAGGACAGGTAATTAAGAAGCCTTTGTTAGTCAAGGCATAGAGTTTAAAAGCTGGGAGGTTAGCTGGAACTATGTAAAATCTTGAGGCCACAGCTATATTAATTTGTGCAGTTCTGGAATCTACATTAAAGGAGGGATGTGATAGCGCAGGAGAGGGTTCGGAGGATGTTGCCTAGTTTGAAGAGTTTGTTTTGAAGAGACATTGAACAGATTGGAGTTATTTCCTTTAAAGCAGATGAGACTCAGAGGAGATAGGATTGAGATGTATAAAATTATAAGGAGTATAGATAGGGTAGGTGGGAAGAAACCTTTCCCCTTGATGAAGGGACCACTGACCAGAGGGCATAGACTTGTGGTTAAGGGGCAGAGGGTTAGGAGAGATATGAGGAAATACATACTCACCCAGAGGATAAGGAGAATTAATTGTCTATAAGGGCAGAAGTCCTCATAATATTTAAGAAGCATCAATATATGCATTTGTGATGCCAATGCATTCAAGGCCATTTGCCAAGTTCTGGAAAATGAATAGTTAGGTGGTTGTTTTGAATGGTGCAGATGTGATGGGCTAAAGAGTCTTTTTCTGTGCTGTGGATCTCTGTGACTCTAATTTGATGTCCACTTTACTGTAACAGCTGTGAAAGGAAATAAGGGTACGAAATTGAATGTATGTTGAAAAGAGGGAGAATCATTGTATAAAAGCAGCTTTAGTCTTGAACTCAAACTGGAGTAAAGAAAATTTTAACAACTAGCATAATGCAAACAAAATAAGAAATTCATTTATCAGTTATCATTTCTTTAATTTGTTACATCTGTATTTTCATTGTTGAAATTTGTGCTAATTATTTCAAGAAAGCAGACAAAGTACAATGGTTACATGACTTGTAAGGCAAGGTCACTAGTGTATTAATTGATTATTTGTGCAATTCTAGTCGGCACATCAGGAATGCAAAGGATAGACAATTCCACCATTCGGACTTATTCTTGCTGACAGCCAGAGAAGTTGAAACAGCATTATTTTGAGGTAACTGTTATTCTCACTCTATCTTTCTTCCGTTAACAAAGTCAAGAGCATATTTGAACTTTATTGGAAGAGCAGCCGTTTATATATAGAGAATGTTGTACAAACTGAAAGAGCTTGAGCAATCACTGTTATTGGTTTATATGAACCTAAGTTTATCTAGTGTATACACTGGCTTCAATTTCAATAGTAAATAGCCATAGTCGCAAGTTAATAATCTATTAGCAAACTCTAACTTTAATATTTCTATCTGCTTTTCACACTGTATTACATAAATTGGGAGCTAAATTGGATAATGTGTAATAATGTGTTCACATTAACTTTAAGGCCAAAATAAGGCAAAGAGCCACATAAACAGATATTTGAGGAAATGGTCAAAAGCTGGGTGAAAATGTTAGGTTTTAACAATTAACTTTAAGGATGAAAGTGATTATCGAGATGTGGGAGGTGAAAGAGGTGAATTCCAGGGATAAGAACCCATGGCAGCATGGCCACCAAAGATGGGCTGATTAAAAGTGTGACAAACTTCAGGTGGTGAAGGCCTATAACAAAACAGGTTGCTAGAGATACTCAGCATTTCTGGCATCATCTGTGAAGAGAAAGACGAGTTAATATTTCAAGTCCAGTGACCCTTCAGAATTAACAGGAGCTAGGAAAAGGTGGAATGCATATGTTTATTATGCAAATATTTACTATGCATTAAGCAATTACTGTTTTTGATTAAAATTGGGAATGAGTGGCACACGTTACATGAGACGTACCCCTCCCAATCCAACAATTCAATTTTTGTGTATATATTAGGCAGCATGGTGGTTCAGTGGCACAGCTGCCTCACAGAGCCAGGGACCCACTTCCCTTGGGTGACTGTGTGAAGTTTTCATGTTCTCCTTGTATCTGAATAGGTTTCTGCTAGGTCCTCCATTTCCCTGCCACTGTCCAAAGATGTGCAGATTAGGTAGACTGGCCATGCTGTTTAAGGGTTTGCAAATTAGATGGATTAGCCCTAGTAAAATGCGGGGACAGAGTGGGGGTCAGGAGTGTCTGGGTCTGGGTGGGATACTCTTCAGAGGGTTGATGCAGACTCAATGGGGCTAATGCCTTTTTCCACACTGTAGGAATTCTGAGCTGAGTCCCCAGTAAATGACAGCTACGTTAACAGCTAATTAATATACAATGAATAGTCAAGCAATGTCAGCTCTCTATCTTGCAAATTCAGGATGTAGCTATCATGACTGTGTGCCAAGGGGCTTCCAGTGTATTACAACTACCACAGAACCTGTTTTCCAACAAATTATGAGGGTTACTGAGGTGTCTCCCAATGGCTCAGTAAAGTGTGACCTATCATCTCTTGCTGTTGTCCAGACTTCTGTCAGGGTCAGTGCCAGATTACAAGCACAGAGTTTCCTGCAATTGATCCCGGAAGCCATTTGCAGTTTATAGCCTTTCAATAGTTATTCTGCAGCTATTGTGCTGACAGTGTAGAAACACTTGGACAAAAACACTAGGCACTGCAAAAGGTTGATTAGCCAATGTTTGCATGCAATATGGCATGATTCCATTTATAAATTTTGCCTATAATGTTTATTAATTTCAAACCACCACAAAATAGAATGTAACTTCCAAGCAAAAAATGTGATATCTTTTTATTTTTGTATATTTTTGATTGTGGACTGAAAGGGGTAAGGACTATTTTAAAACCAAGGACTGTGACAGTGATTACTTCACTTTTTGAAAACAAGCTTCCAGCAATTATTGTAAGTGCAGTTTATAGTGTCATTTCTTCCTCCAGTAGAGATTTCGTTGCAGACAAATCGGCAGCAGGGAGGGTTTACAAAATGAGATTCAGTCAGCAGCAAGTATCTAGTCTATGGAGTGGTGACAAGTTGTTGATGATGTATGACTTCTGCTTGCCAACATATGTGATTGACTCCTCGGTAGCAAAACAGCTTGTGCATGTGAATAAAATAGCTGAAGCCATCAGAAAAGTGCTGTTCTTTTATCTGCAGTAAAAACACAGTCTTTCCCTCACCAGTTGAGATAAGTTGTAACTTTTAACTAATAAATCAGAGAGCTTATAATTTATGAACTAGTTCTTCCGTATCTCGTAAGGGGAAGTTTAAAAAAAAAATCACTTGAAGAGAGAGATTGATGAATAGTAAGTTCTAACAAACTAAAAGGATCATTTTAGCAAATCATGTGACTAATGACCATTGAACAGCCATCCCAGTTTTTTCCTCTACTCTGATCACCAATGTACATGTGCCTTTCTGTGTTGTCTGCATTATGTTTTAACCTGTAAAAGAATGTTGCCAGTATGATTATTTACCTGTAGCTAGAATCTTTTCATTGTAATAAATAGTAATCATTGTTAAGTATAGAAACCTTTCTGCTTTCTGCCAACCTGGATCTAAAAAATACAGGTAAACCAAGAAATTTTTCATATTTTGCTGTATTTAACATTTGTAATGACTTTGAAAATATCAGTATTTGATTTTCAGTGAGGAGTAACAATGATCAGGTACAGATGGAAGGTAAGGTGTAGGACTGTTTGAGTTATCCAATACATTAGATTAGCTTCCCTATAGTATGGAAACAAGTCCTTCAGCCCAACAAGTCCATGCTGACCTTCCAAAGAGGAGCCCACCAAGACCCATTCCCCTACCCTACATTTACCCTTGATTAATGCACCTAACACAATGGGCAATTTAGCATGGCCAATTCACCTGACCCTCGGCACATCTTTGGATTGGGGGAGGAAACAGCAGCACCCAGAGGAAACCCACGCAGACACAGGGAGAATGTCTGTATGGAGTTTGCACAGTCACCCTAGGTGGGAATCAAACCCAGGTCCCTGGCACTATGAGGCAGTGGTTCTAACCCTGTTGGTGAATAGGAAATTGGTTACTAGTTTACAAAATAATGAGAGTTTTATGACCCTTTCTGTTTTTGGCAGCACTATTTCAGTTTCCTTTTCTTTTCCCTCTCCTTTCTCCACAGCCTCCTTATACTCCTATTCCACCTCCTCCTCATCCTTCTACCCTCATTGATTGCCTAATAGCTAGTGACATTGAAAGTTCCTCTTGCTGTTGAGGATTGCAGCATACAGAACACAAGATTCTTGATATCTGCAATCCCAAGGTCTTCAGTTCTAGACAGCAAAAGCCATGGGTTTGCTCTTTCACATTTCATGTGTGCATGCCGTGCATTAGAGCCATCAGCTATATGGATGTAAGTTCCCTATATATTTAACATTCAAGCTTTTAAAATTCCATGTCCCTCTTTTTCTTTTTCCTCACTTTCCATTATTCTGTTTATTTGTAACTCAAGTCCTTTCTCTTTTTCTCTCAAAGTTAAGATTTTAATTTCTCACAGTATCTTAATTAATTCCTGCTGTGACACCCCAGTTTAACTTATTCCATTCTAAGCGTTGAATAATCAGGTGAAGCTCATTATCTTTATGAAATCATGCTTTTATTTCTATCTTCAATTTAGCTGCTAACTCTTTTAGTTTAACTTTACACAAAGACTTTAAGCAACCATTGTTATATCTTCCACTTATAGAAAACTCTTAGAAACGTTCAAAAACATCTTCAAATTCCATGCAATAGCATCACCATAATAAAGGTGTTTTATTTTCAGAAACTTCAAATACCCATTACATCAAACAGAAAGACACAGATCCCTTTTAAATCCAAATAATTCAAATCCCAAAGGAGCCCCCACTTGTTATGATCCCAGTTGATAATAAGAGTTGAAAACTCAGATCCAGACTGAAATCTGACTTGTTGATCATTTAAAAAAAATAATTAGGTGGTGTTTCATTGAAAAATAAACACAATGCTGCAGATTTGATTTTAACAATAAAACAGAAGTTTTTGATGTAATAGAATTGAAGATAAAATAGAACAATCATGCTATTTACATATGGCAGTAGGAGTCACCATAGTCACAGAGGATCATTGAGCGTGTTCTCTCATTAGAAAAAGATAACTGGTGTTGAGTTAAGAGTCACCAAACCTCAAGCAAGGGATAATGTTGAGAAGGCAAGAATTTCATGGTAAATATAGCTGTCGTGGGAATTGAACCTGCACTTTTGTCATCAGTCTGCATCACAACCTCCTCGCCCCCTGCCCCCCCGCACAATCCCATTTATATGTAACACAACCTGAAAGATTCAAAACCCATGGCCAAACAATATCGAACGTATCCCTATAACATCATTTTGCAGTTCTCCAATATGAGAGGGAGTGTCTTTCTCTATCATATCTTAAGGTTTGACTTAACTGCATCTTTCAATTTCCCGTCTAATGAATTTGATTGTTTTTTACTTGATTATCCACAAAACTGAATTTAGACTTTCTTGGCTTCAAATAATCCATTTAGGTTTCTAACTAAATACTTCTGGTCTGGCATTTTCAAACTAAAACCTTTATGCTGAGGTAGCCTAATACCTAACTGTTCTGAACTAAAATCATAACAAGGAGTAGGCCATTTGGCCCCTTGACTCTGCTCTGTCATTCAATAAGATTATGGCTGATCCCCCATCCCTCATGGTAACTTTCCTTCCATTTCCCTATAACCCTTGATTGCCCCTATTGATTAAGAATTTTTTTAAAATCAGCCTTAAATATATCGAAAACTTTTGTCTCTGTGGAAGGGAGTTCCAAAGACTCTCAATCCTCTGTGAGAAGAAATTCTGTCTCATCTCAGTCTTAAATTGGCACCCCTTTATGTTGAGAGTATGCCCTTTGGTCCTGGACTCTCCCATGAGGATAAATATCCCCTGTAAAGCCCCTCTCATTCTTATGTACTCCAGTGAGTATTAGAGACCCATACTGTTTAGCCTTCACCCATAAGACAATCTTTCCACACCGGAGCAATCCTAGTGAACCTTCTCTGAATGGTTTCCAATAAAATGATATCTTTCCTAAGTAAGGGGACAAAAACTGCTCACGGTATTACAGATGTGATCTCACCTGCACCTTGTACAGATGTAATAAGACTTCCCTACTCTTACATTCCAACCACCTTGAAATAAGGGCCAACATTTCATAAGCCCTCCTGATTATTTGCTGCATGTGCTCTGTGTTCCGTATGCAAGTACACCAAGTCCCTTTGTGTTGTAGCTTTCTGCAGTTTTTCTCCATTTAGATAATACTGTTCTTTTTCTCTCCCAAAATGAAAACCATCACATTTCCCCATATTCTATTCCATTTGCCAACTTTTTGTCCAAATCCTTAACCTATTAATATCTCTCTGTAAATTGTTTGTATCTCCCTTGCAATTTGTTTTCCCACCTATTGTGTCATCCCCAAAATTGGCTATTTTCCTCCTTCCAAGTCATTAATATGTATTGGAAACAGTTATAGTCCCTGCACTGATCCCTATGGAATCTCATTGATTTTAGATTGCCAACATGGAGAAGAGCCCCTTTATGCCCACTCACTGTTTCTTGTCCATGAGCATTTTCTCTATTCATGCCATTACACTACCTCCAATACCATGGAGGTTAAGTCTTATGACTTAACCTTCTGTGAGGTACCTTATCAACTGTCTTCCGAAAGTCCAAATATAACACACTTTCTGGTTCTCTTCTATCCACTCTGTTTGAGTCTTCCTTGAAAAACTCTAATAAATTAGTTCAACATTATTTCCCTTTGATGAAGCCATGCTAACTCTGCTTAATTAGATTATGATTTTCCAAATGTACCGCTATTACTTCCTTAATAATTGATTCCAATATTTTTCCAACAATGGATGTTAGGCTAATTGGCCGACAGTTAACCACTTTTTGCTCCTGCCTTTTTTTTTTGAAGAGTGGTGTCCCACTAGCAGTTGTTAGTAAAATCTTTTCTCCTAACTGGGATATCTTTTTGTTGAGAGTCATTAATTATCTCCTTAAATGTCCACCATTGCTTGTTTATTGTCTTTCATGTTAATCCATCTGCCCAATCCAATTCAGCTAACTTTATCCTTATTTCATTGTAATTGTGGCTCCATGACTTCTTACTCTAGGAAATTATCCCTTATGAACTCAATGAATTTTTTTGTAATAATTACCCTTTCCAACTTCATTGATTGTCCCAGTCAACATAAAGATTAAAGTCACCATAATTATTTCTTTTTTTTTACACATTCCTGTTATTTGTGGATCTATACTCTTTCTTACAGTGGGGCTATTTGGGGTCTATACAGTACTCTTACCAGTGTCTTCTTCCCTTGCTGTTATTTACCTCCACCTAAATGGAATCTGCATCCTCTAAGCCTAGATTACCTCTTGCAACCTCCTCATTTCATCTCTTATTGACAGTGTTACCCTTTCCTTCTCTCCTGTCTTTGTGAAAGGTCAAGTATCTCTGAATGTTAAGTTCCCACTTCTGATCTCCCTATAACCATGTATCCGTAAAGGCTATGAAATTGTATCCATTTACGTCAATGTGTGTCATCAGTTTGTCTATCTTATTCTAAATACTATATGCATTCAGATTCAAAGCTTTTAAGCTTACCTTTTTGGCCATTTTTTAATCGTCCTAACTTTTCTTTTTCTGTGTCCCTATTTGATTCTTGCCTTGATAACCCTGTCTGCCTTGGTTTTGCATTTTACTGTTCTTTCTTTTATTACCATTGTTGTTTCTCTTTCCCTTGTCACCCTGCTTAGGTTCCTACCTCCCTGCCATTCTGGTCCAAATCCAGTCCAACCACACTAGCAACTACTTGCCTAGGACATCAGTCCTGATCCCAATGTCCCCAGGAATCTGAATCCCTCACCCTTGCACCATCTTCCTAGTCATGACTTACCCCTTTGAATTAAACGTTTAAAGAGGTCTTAAAATCACATAATATTAATTTTAGGTACCTTCTTCCCTAGACCCTGTTAAAATAGAGTAGAGCCCCTACGAAAGATAATCCACAAAGAAAACTCTACAAACTGTAAAGTAGTATAAATATTAACTTACTCAATCAGCAGCTTCAACTTGCCCTATGTCTCTTTTCAATCCTGACATCACCTCAGGAGTTCTGCCTCTGCAAGGAGTGAAAGCACTCTGGGGTTACTCCTTTGGAAGTTTTCCTGTTGTTCTGCTCAGCTGCTGTTTGCCAGATTCGCACTCCTTCATCTTGCTCTGTACGGTCAGAGTATCCTTAAGGTTACTCTTTGCCCTTGTGCTCCAAATTCCCCTGAGCCCTTATTTTTATACTAAAAAGCAGAAGTACTCACCAGTGAGAAATGGAGGGTCTGATCACTGCTTCTTATCACTCCCTCTTTCACCAAATTCTAGTTATATTCCAATAAGACAAGGCAGTGTTTCAGTGCAGGCAAGGCAGCAACACTGAACCCTGAATTAACTCCTTTCCTCAGGGAAACTGTTTTTGCATCAAATTCAACCAGGTTTTCAGTGAACTGAAAGTTTTCCAAACTATGGGTTTTTTCTGAAAAAATAAATCAGTTATTTTTCTAAACTGAAAGCAAGCTAATGCTTTCCAAAATTTGCTTGCTTTGGACATAAAACTCCCACAGTGCAAACAAATTTCCATTATCACCACACAAGATGCTCTATGGCAAATACAATTTTCAAAATTGTGGTTTGTGGAAGACTGACAGCTTAGCCCTTAAACGCTTTCATACAGACCGAACCCTGTATACCACAAGTTCAAAATCCAAAAGCTAAAATAAATTGTTAATATCTGTACATAAATCACATAGTTTACATTACAACAAACTCACTCTTCCTGCTTCTCCCTGGCAAGAGAGTGAAAATTTGGTAGCTCTCAATGAAAGGAGAATGCCAGTAACTTTACTTTCCCAACAATAGGAAAATGTGAGGTGGTGCAAACATCTCCAACTCCAGTTTGGTAGGATCCAGCTATATAAGCATTCATTGCCATAATGCCTTTACAGTGACTGACAATGCAGTCATTGCCCCTTTCTGAAGTTGCAGTTGTGGCTGCAGGAATTGACAAATTTCAGTCAGGACCTTATTGGAATGCAGACATCTCACATGTTGTTGAATGCTGAGACTCAGATGGAGAATCGTTCCCAGTGTTCAATGTTCTGTTATATACATTGCTCCCTCTCGTTCATCTTCCTCTCTTCCAGCAGCTTGTTCCCCTCTGTGAGTTGTGATCATTCCCTAAGCATTTCTGCTTTCCAAGGGAAATAACTGATGCTGTACATTTATCTGGGAGCACTAGGCTTGTGAGAAAGTCTTGAAGTCAGCAATAGGTACCCACAGCACTTTCCATACCATATCCTAGTGTTCTTGATATTTTCCAGTCACCTGTTCAGAGCAGTTATTACACACTTCTGGAGTAGGTGGGTCTTGAATTTAGGACACCTGGCTCAGAGATACTACTACAGCACCACATTAACCCTTACTGTTGCAACTTGAAGCCACCACAGAAAGCCCCAAACACTTGAAAAATCACAACAATAATGTAATGATTTTGATCAGCATACATGCTTTCTTTAAATATTGGGGTCTATCTTGCTGCTGCTGGTCATGTGTTCTGTTGAAAATATTAGAGCACTTGTCAGACTGTTCATCTTTCATCAAAAATGGTGTTCTGGTACCAAAGCAGAAGTGTATGCAAATGGCACACTTGGGATCAGAAGTGCATGTTTTCCTATGTTGTTAATCTGCTAAGTGGTAGAGGTCACAGGTTTGACAGGTATTGCTGAAGAAACCTTGGTCAGATGCTGCAGTGGCTTTTATGTCATCATCAACTAAACAAAAGATCTGTATAATTGATTGCCACATTTTACCAATAATATAGATGCCACATAAACTAGGTGCACTTGAAATTGTTTTCCATCCTCTTCAGGAAGACCTGCAGTTTGCATGGGAGGTGTTACAATATCAATCAAATTCCAATTTGCAAGCTCTCCAAGCATTTACAGGATTCATTCCCAACTCAAAACCTTACTCCCTGTGCTATTTCTTTCTCACTATGAAAGAAATAAAAAAAAGTGTTATTGCATAGAACATTGGTGAGACCACACCTGGACATTTGGGTAGTGGATAGTTTAGTCTCCTTATTTAAGAAGAATGTATTTGTCATAGAGCAACTGAGATTCATCAGACTAATTCCTATATTGGCTGACTTATGATAACAGATTGAAAAATAAGTGTGTTCTGTACAGTTTCAATGAATAAGAAGTTACCTCACAGAAATATAGAAAACTTATACTGATCGTGATGTGGGTAGGATGACAGTCCCAGGAAGTGCACCTGTAACTCAAAATAAGGGGCAGGTTATTTAATGAGATGAGGAGGAATTTGTGCACTCAGATAGTGGTGACTTGTTGGAATTCTGTACAAGGCTCTGGAAGCTCAATCGAGGAGAAAGTGAGGACTGCAGATGCTGGAGATCAGAGCTGAAAATGTGTTGCTGGAAAAGCGCAGCTGGTCAGGCAGCATCCAAGGAACAGGAGAATCGACGTTTCGGGCATAAACATGAAGAAGGTCTTATGCCCGAAACATCGATTTCTCCTGTTCCTTGGATGCTACCTGACCTGCTACGCTTTTCCAGCAACACATTTTCAGCTCTGGAAGCTCAATCTTCAAACACATTGAGAATATAAATCAATAGGTTTTTGGATGCTGACAGACTTTGGGGATAGTGGGGAAAATGGTGTGGAGACAGATGATCAGCCATGATCCATTTGAATGTCAAAGGAGGCTTGATGGACAGAAAGGACCAACCCTGTTTCTATTTCCCATGATCCTTTGAAATAATTTAGCTGTATCATTACCTTGGTAAAGAATTAATGGTGTCCTGATGCTGACATTGTGCATTCCTTAGGATTGATATTCAAAAACCACCGTCAGTCAATTTCCAAAGAATAGTATTTAGAAAATCAACCTATAGGATCAGGTGTATACAGATAACATCAGCAATTATGCTGTATCGTTGATTCAGTACTAATAGAAACTATTTGCTGCAACGAATGATGCAGCAATAATACTTTTGATATATTTGTCAAATAATGTTATAATTATCAGGTTTGCACAATCTTCATTTTTTTAATGGAGGTTAAAATGAAAGACCTAGCTATTCCTATTCTGGCTGACAAATATTCTGGCTTAGATGAAAGTAATGGCTGAGCTATAAAGTTCTCACATCTGGGAACCGAGGTCGCTTTGTTTATTGTAAATAGACTTGCTAGCTCCAGATGTTTGAGGGAAAGGAAAAGATAGGGAGGAAAGGAACAGCAGTTGATGTGGTTAGCAGAGGGTTGAAGTTAGGCATCTTTATAAACTGCCAAAGCCAGATGTTGGAGAAAGCTGCTCTCTTGTCAATGAAACATTCCACAGTCATCCTATGGAATCCTGGATATTTATCTTGTTGGAATCAGAGCAGAAGAAAAATTATTGAAAAGGGCTTGTTTTCTGGCAGTGGATTTGGCAAACGCTGAAAAACTGAGGGAAGTATCTAGAAACGATCATTCAATGTTACTACTTGGCAAAACAAGACAATCTATTAGTCATTGTTAGTAACAAAACACCGACAATGCTGGAGAAGCTCAGCAGCTCTGGTAGCATCGATGTTTCTCTCTTCAGAGTTAATGTTTCAAGTTTGATATGACTTCCTCAGAACTTTTAGTTTACTGTTTGCTGTAAGAACTATAATTCTGTGGAGTACAAATATTCCTTTCTGTAAATGTACAAATTGCCTACAAAATTGTTGTTTCATTAACAATGTTTTTAATCATTTGTTTATAGTAAAACTCCTAAAACATGAAAAGTTATCATTTCACCCTTTTCAGTGTTATGACCTGACCCCAACCTTCCAGTTGCTGCCCTTTCAATATAGCTTCTTGTTCTCATGTTTGCGTCTCTGTCCTACACCTGCTGTGGTATCCCAGTGAGTACCTCATTTTCTGGTTATGCACTTTCCAGTCTTTCTGCATTTCACACCAAGTCCAAAAGATTCTGTCTTCCATTTTTGTACTCCACTTACTGTTTTTATGATTTTTGTTTTCAATCAGAGTTGCCTCATTCTGCTGTTAACATCTACATTGGTCTAATACTTTCTAACTTCTCCGTAACTACTATCCCTTTTGTTCTAAGATATCTTTGATCTCTAATTTATCTCAGCCTCTAACTTTTCCCCTTTCTTTTTTTTCCACATGTCCCTTTGTCCTTTTCAATAGCTTACAAGCTATCACATTTGCAAATTTTTTTTAATGCCGAAGAAGCCATACTGAATTCAAAACATTAACTTTATCTCTCTCTACAGATGTTGCGAAACTGCTGAGTTTCTCCAGGACATGTTTTATTGCTATCTAATTGGTTTCCATTTAATATAACTGAAACTGCAGACATTTTGTCTATGTCACCCTGAGTAAACAATAGCCTTCTTGTGGCTTAAATACCTTTTCTGATGGGGGAATAGATCATTTATAAATCATAGCTGCAGTATTAATACTCAAATCACTTTTGCTATCACAATGGCAACCAGAACATTTATTCAGGATTATAACTGTATTGTTTGACACCTGCCATTTTTATGGCAAGTTTAGGAAAAGGCAGGAAGCTATTTTTTAAAAATAATAATATCCAGGAGAGTCTGCAGGATGTCATAGATACAACAAGAATCTTGCAAAAAATGTAACAGCATCCTCTCATTCTGCAATTCAAATCTAGTACTTTGTCTTTGATACATTTTGGAATATATCACAGCAATAGATAACTAACTCCACTGGAACTACAAGTCCACCAAGGTACCATCGGAATGTAGAACTGTTTTTACTTATGGACTTCAATTTTTTTTCTAATTCCACCACCTTCACCCTATAACGTGTTATGATATTATTCATACTGCAATGTGTGTAAGTTACAGGATTCAGGATGGGCTTTACCTTTTAATAACCATTGCACTTGAGTGAGTTGTACAATAAAACTAACTCCTTGTTTTGGTTAATGCGGGTAATCTGTCTGCCGCACTACTTCATAAAGCTTTATATGGTTAAATACAATGAATTGAGATTTTCTTTAAAAAACAAGCTGTGTTATAACCAACTTTAGCAGTAACATTTATTTACATCTTGAGACATGATCATAGCACAAAAGCTTGCCCATAACTAGGTAACTAATTGCCTTAGTTGGTTTTATTTCCAAAGGGTTGGAAAATTCTGTTCAATGTTTTGCATGCACAAATATGGCAGCTAATTTCCACACAGTAATGTTCTGAAACAACAAATTCATTTTTTTGTTGTTGTTGATGATGATTAATGAGGGAAGATTATTGACCAGGATACAAGGAGAGCGCCACTGACTTCAATCAAATATTGCCAATGGGATCCTTTATATTTATTTGAATAAGGAGAGAAACTTTTCACCTGAGTGCCATCATCTATCACAATTGCAGCCTTAGCCTAGATTATGTGTTTAACTGCTTAAAATGGGACTTGGAACCCACAGGCTTCTGACTCAGGTAAGAGTGTAGCCAACTGAGATAATATAACACTGAAGTATGCATAAAACAAAAACTCACATTGGTGAATATAGTTCTCAGATAAATGTGTTATGAATGCAAAAAATGACACAAGCACAGTAATGAATAGGAATATACTGCACTGAAAGGTGACAGTTCGGAGAATGCAAAATTAGAAAGTCTGTCAATGTACTTAACTACAATACAATCACCCTTCTGTTTTTTCAGTATATTCCTGATGCCTGTATGGAAAAACATAAATTGCCTTTGAAGACTGATACAATCAACAGCAATTTGCCAGGTGGATGAATTGGATGTTATTGATGGTGGTGGGGAGCAGTCGCAAAGTTTAGAGATGATTCCTGTGAAAATATTAGCATATTTAAGGGTTATGATTTGTAAATGTCAATTTAATATATTTCACTATCAACGGAGTTGATATTGTTCAGTAAACATTTGACAAAAAGCACTGCACTCACTCTTTTCAGACATTACAGTGTAGTAATGAAGGTGTTTTAGCAACATTATATCACTGTCTTTTGTTCCTGACTCAGTTTATAAAAATACTCTTGTGTACTACTGGTTGAACATATGTACTGTGTATGTATTTATATCTGTTTGTTGTATGTAAATGAATATAAATATTTTCTAAAAACAAAAAAATACACAGAATTTACATATGGGTTTAATCAGAACACACTTCATTGTCAAATAATTCTGCTGTTTGTACCTCACCATTTGCCATAGAATTTGTGATATTTAATACATAGACAACAATCACTTTTACAAGAATTTAGTAAACAATTGCAGTTTGGAATGTACTTTTAGTCACTTTCCTAACTTTTTAACATGCAGTTGAAGCTGGAATCCTGCCACAATTCAGATTTGAACATCTGAAAACCTTACATTACAGAAAAAAAAACTTGCTTGTGGTCTTATTTGAAGTGATGAGACTGTATACAAATAGCAGAAAAGCGTTGCAATGGTACAATATCAAACTGCTGTTTACGAGCCATGATGGCAAACTTTGTTGCTGGATCTATTCTGCAAGCCAATACTAATTTGACTTGTGGATCAAGTTCTATTCTTCAGCTTTCGTCAGAATTGTGCTATTATGATCTCAAGATGTGAGCAAAGTTTTGCAACCAAGTACATTTGGTGTTGCCACTTAGAACAAATCCTCAGTCTTTATAACTTGACATTTGTTGAATTGTCTCAAATTGTTTGCAAGCGTCTGCCAAGCTTGCCCTGTAAAGACTTTGTACTGTTAAATTCACTTTATTAGACAAAGTAACTGAAAGACAGAATGTTATGCAAAAAAATATAAAGTGTTAGAAATTTGATCAGATTTATTGGCTTATGTGGTATTATTTGTTATATTGTTACACTTTAATTGTAAGAAAGGTTGAGATATATTGTGATCGCTTTAATATTCTAGGTGCAAGCTACAGCTACTTTGACTTCAGCTTTATTGTCCTTTAGTTATTTCTCTGCTGTTCTTTTGCTGTTTTTGTATGATCAAACACTTTCTGTTTAGTTCCAGATTTGTTTACTGCCTGATTTCAATCAAAGCTAATGGTGATATAGTTATTTTGCACTGTCAATAAAGAGTAATACTGTCATGTGCTGTTTTGAAAGTCACTTCAATGAACTAATATGAAGTGGATTGTTCAATTGCTCTTTATGCAAAAGGACTCAATAGCTATTTGCACTATGTCTTAAGGGTTTCTGATGACATAACAGCAAAAGATGAGAGACTCACCATCTCTCAGAACATTTTCCCATTTTCTGGCAAACTACTCATTTCGGGTTAAGATCATAATAGTTTGTTATAACTGTATATTTTAAAAGCAAAGTGAACACTGCATCACGCTGAACAATTAGAATTCTCTATTCCATATAAATTTTGTTTGTGCTGTCCATATAAGGCTACTGGAAATTTCAGAGTGGTTTATTACTGAGCAGTTTTATTTTTTATAAAGCTCACCAGAAATGGGCAGAAAATACCTAATCTTGTATTGTCAACTCTTCTTTAAAAATAGTTTGAGATCCTCTCAGTTGACACTTAAATACTGAACAGCAGTCTCTCATTCAAGGTTCTGTGAGAAGAAATTATAGAAAACATGACAAAGGTTGCATTTACCGCAAATTTATTTCTTATTTGTGTACACATAAATGGGCCTACAAGTTTATTCTGACACCACAGAAGCTTCCACCAAAACAGACTTGGGTTCTGAGCTATTTCCATGTTGTGGAGGTGCTGGTGTTGGACAAGGTTAAAAATCACACAACACCAGGTTATAGTCCAACATGTTTATTTAGAAGTACAAGTTTTCAGAGCACTACTCATAGAATATTACAGCGCAGTACAGGCCCTTCGGCCCTTGACGTTGCGCCAACCTGTCATACCAATCTGAAGCCCATCTAACTACTCTATTCCATGTACGTCCAATGACGACTTAAATGTACTTAAAGTTGGCGAATCTACTACCATTGCAGGCAAAGCATTCCATACCCTTACTACTCTCTGACTAGCTTCCTGATGAAGGAGCAGCACTCCGAAAGCTTGTACTTCCAAATAAACCTGTTGGACTATAACCTGGTGTTGTGTGATTTTTAACTATTTCCACGCTGATAGAAATCCTGTGATGGCTCAGACATTGTGAATTAGAACTAGTTTCACTGCTACAACACTCTGGAGATGTGCAACAAAACTGTGAATACATAACAAGGCCTCACAAGCAGGAAGACAGAAAAATAGATGTGATCTATTCATAGGGAACCATGAACATCTGTAGACAAATTTTGTGATTTGATGTTCAATCTAAAGAACCTAGCCCCATAATTTGGACAAAGCCTGAAGGAAGTTCAGCAGCCCCTTGGAAGTACTCAGGTAAATGTAGTTTCACATGCCATATCTTTTTCATTATACACCACCCTCAGACATTGTTTAATTCACCACATCCCATAACTCACCTACTGACAATCTCTAGAAGTCATGACTCTTCCTGTTAATTTAAGATTCACTGCACCCTCAAATTTAGCAGACTGCACCAAGTCATATGTACAGATATCTGATAGTATGTACTATTCATCTATGCCTGTCACCATAAGAAAGAGGAACCAGAGTAAGCCATCAGGCCCCTCGAGTCTGCTCCACCATTCAGTATGAGCACAACTGATCTGACTATCCAAACAGATAGCACCACACATCGTAACACACTTTCCACAGTTGCATTTAATGAACAGGTGAGACATGACTGCAAGTCTTAATGCCAAACAATGACATAGTTGTTGACATAGATAAAGAAGTCATGTGTGAAGTGGTGGCTTGCTCTGTAACCATCCAAGTTAACACTATGCTCACACTTTATCCTCCTCATATCATCTCACTTTTTTCTTTTTCCACAAGCTCTTCTGATGTGCAAGCTACAAATAGACTAAGAATGCACCTCCTGCTTTTGCCCAGGCATTTTATGACAATCTTTTACAGGCAGCAATAATGAGTGACTGCCCAATCTACACTGGTCAAGAGAAAGTAAGTGGAGTACTCTGTTCCTCTTGCCATGCTCTGGTCCCTTTGGACTCCTAAATCCCTGCTCCTTTATTACCTTCTCCAATTAGTGATCTTCCTGTCTGTCTGCTTTCCCTGCCTCCTGCTTGCTCCAAATTTCAACACACTTATGTTAGACTCTCTCTGCATTCCTTGCCTCTATACTTTTGTTTTCTCTCTCTTGTTCAGCTGTGCTCCTGTTATCTCCATCTTCCCACTCCTTATTAATGTTTGCTGTATCCAGGTTCTTCTCCAGGCTTTATTGTTTCCATTTATCGGTGAATTCCTGGACATCCCTATAACCCTGCTTTTCCTGACCTCCTGCTTTCTTCAAGCTGTTGCTTCTAGTTTTCTACTGTCTCCAAGTTATACTTTCTCAGTGTTCTGTTCTCTCAAGGACCTGATGACTCAGTTCTGTGTTTTTCCCATAATTATGCTCTCCCACCGCTCCCTCACTTTCAAAGTGTTCGTTTCTGCTGTCTCGGGTTTCTTAATCTTTGTCCTAAGTGGTACAAAATGTTCAAGGTGCTGTTTCACTATGTTATGATTTCTGACTAAATGTCTAATATCTCTGCAATTCTGCCAAAAGAAACTGCAGTGAAATGTACATACCTGTAAGTAAATACCTGTTTTCTTAGAAGTATTGTTCACTCTTTAGATGGAACACTTTTTGATTCTGGTATTATAATTCAGGTGGGATAGTGTGAGGGGGCAGGGAGTGGGCAGCATGTATGATTATTAATCCCTTTCAAAAGTGACCCTTCAATCAAAAATGTTTCAGAATCATTATTTTAAGCCATTCTCTAAAGATAGAATCTGCACTTAGTGAGATAGTCAATGGAAATGTCTCTACCCAGGTAGTAGACAGGGACTCTAGCTCACCAGATGATAAGGTAACACAATAATCCTACTTAGGAGGATTCAGATGAGGACTTTGATGGGCAGCCTTCAGAAGAAAGTTGATAGTTATTTATAATGTAATGATTGATATACTGACTCCTGAGTTTTCTGCAGATCTGCAAATGTCAAGCAGCATAAAGCAGTCTGGCACCATTAACATAAATGGCTTATGACTTGAAGTCCAGTGGTTCCAGTATGCAAATGGTGTCCAACTCTAGTAACACATTTACTGACCCAACTATGTCACTGTCAAAGGAGCTGTTGCTGAAGTACATTTTGTAAATGGCACACGATGTTCAAGATGCTGTTTAATAAGAGTCTATGTTGTGGCTTCAGACTAAATGTGCTGATTATATCTTTAGCCAGGTTAATTATGTTGGCCATATTTTCATATTTTCTACCAATTTAAGGCTTCAAGCTATCTGCAAAAGGGTGAGTTGTTCAAGATTTTGATGTTGATGGTTTGTCTTTATTTGTGTAGTTATTGAAATAGCATTGTCATTAAAAACAATTCACTTTCTCCTTCAAAATAATACAGAAAAATAATACAACTATCAGCAACACATTTTAGTGCATACTTAGCAAGTAGTAAACTTCTGCTGTTATTCCTGAAATCTAATTTAGTTGCATTGCATGTGCTGAAGCTTTATAGGTCTGTCAGGTTATTTAGGGGGCCAGGAAAAAATTCATAATGGCTTAGGTTTCACATTTTATTTGTTAGAACATTAGGTAACCACATTAGAGAACAAAAAAATTCCATGTTTTCTTACTTTTGTATTGATATGCAGGCTTGGATGATAAGCAATGCAAGGAATGAAATTAGGAGAAAGTGAGGACTGCAGATGCTGGAGATCTGAGTAAGCCAGTGTAGTGCTGGAAAAGCACAGCCGGTCAGGCAGCATCCGAGGAGCAGGAGAGTCGCTGGTTTGTGCATAAGCCCTTCATCTGGAATGTGGCTTCCTGATGAAAGGCTTATACCCAAATCATCGACTCTCCTGCTCCAAGAAATGAAATCAGTCAAACAAACATCAATGTTTTGTCCATTTTTAGAGGCAACTGCTATTTTCAAATAGCAACTACTGTCCAATGAATCTAAATGGTTGTTTATACTGGGGATCTAATGAAAATGTAGTAATTTTGCAACATTAAGGCAAGCTGCAGATTATTTACCATGTTTCATTTAAAATTTCAAGTACGGTAAAAACTCAATTTTGTTTATCTCATAACTAAAGCAGTTTTCAATCTACCTGGTTTGACATAAAAACTGTTGTGTTTGTCATTTATCAAGTAAAATGAAATAAACCATCCTTGATTTGTACATTAAATTTTCCATTTAGAATGAATAGCCATGTTATTAAATAAATCAAACGGAAGCATTTTTCATAAAAATGACAGTCCTCCTTTACCCCACATTGCCACCTTTCTGAACATGAGGTTAGAGGTTGCCATAGTATGTCCTAAATTTTACTTGTATATTGAGTGGGAAATCTGCACTTCAGTCTCATAGTGAGGATCACATTTTTTTGTGTTGATTTATAAGGTGTCTTGTAATTTTTGCACTAGTGGTTTAACGACATACAGTAAAAGTATAATCCATTTCTGACAACTGCCACTTAAAGTGGACTTTTAGTCTGTCCAAAGGTCCCACTATACTTTACAGGAGAATTAAATAAAATTGAAGAGTGATCTACCTAAGGAGATTTTACAACAGATGACCAAGATTCCACACGATCCATTTTAGGAAGTTGGTGCAGTTATACAAAATTATGCAAGAAAGCTAGATTCTTTTTGAGTTTTGATTTAAAAAAAAGCTTCTAGCATTAAAACCAGATGATTTAAATAAGAAATACATAACTCCTCAGCCCAGAAAGATATTAAAAAATAAATTCCAGAAATGACTGTCCTGAAGACAGGCAAGAAAATGGGGTGGCACAGTGGCTCAGTGATTAGCACTGCTGCCTCACAGCGCCAGGGACCCAGGTTCGATCCCTGCCTCTGGCGACTGTCTGTGTGGAGTTTGTACATTCTCCCCATGTCTGTGTGGGTTTCCTCCAAGTATTCCGGTTTCCTCCCATAATCCAAAAACGTGCAGGTCAGGTGAATTGCCCATGCTAAATTGCCCATCGTGTCAGGTGCATTAGTCAGGGGTAAATATAGGCTACCAGAATGGGTTTGGATGGGTTACTCTTCGGAGGGTCAGATGGACTAGTTGGGCTGAAGGGCCTCTTTCCATTCTGTAGGGAATCTTACCTAAAACAAGATGATTAAAACAAACTATTTAAAATAAAGTCTTTGGCCAAAGATATGACACAGAGAAGAGGTGCAAAATCATTAGATTTGAAATCACTTTACACTTCAAACAGCAATAACAGTTGCAATACTGGTTACTTGTCTTCATTCATGAATGAAAAATGACAGCTATAACTGATAATGACTTTTAACATAATCGAAGTCTAAAATTATGATTAATACTTCTAAAGTTATACCATACAGACACGACGTATATTCATAAGAAAGTTCAACAATTTTGTTGCTAGTTGTGTCAACTAGGTTGTAAAATAATTTTCAACTCAAGCAAGCGAATACACTAAAGAGGTATTTAAAAAATTGTTTCTTTTTGTAAATTTCTTGGATTATGCGGACATCTAGCTACAGAGTTGTGAGTTAAAGTAGTTTACAGATAATTTTAGAAATTTATGCTCTACGACAATAAATCTTACATGAATTTCCTTAACAAATTAAATTAGAAACCTAAAATAACATTATTTCCAGCATTTCTTTATAGAAACAACTTATTTCAATTTTGCCCCATGTTGCATGGTAGTGATTGTATGATATTTTTGCTAATAATTCGTTGTTAGATTTCGCTAAATCTGTACAAAATCTTAAAATTGTCCTTATGATAAAGTAAAAAGGCTACTTTTGTACAAAGTTATATTTAAATATATACTTTGTATAGAATGTTTAATTGGAAATTGAACTTTATTCATTCTTTTGACAAAGCAAAGTGGACAACTCCGGTTAGCAATGTGCAGCTCGTAAATTACCTTCATAACATGTATGACCATTTATTTATAGAAGAAATAATATTTTACTGATTGGTTTCCTTTAAGTACAACTTAAACATACAATATTATGCAAATATACACTGTATTTGACCCTTTCAAAGTTACATCACTACAGAAATAAATGTTTATAGTATGTGTTATAAAGTTTAAAACATTGACAGAACTTAAAAATTGAGCTTAGGCATATCTCTGAATGCAATTTCCATATGGACGTGGAATTGTTTATCACCACTTACAAAAGTGATAATAGATCATATGAGGGGACCGAATGTTAAGATAAAATTTTCCTCTGCTTCAAGATTGCTTCTATTTCTGAGAAAACACTGGGATCTTCAATGGTTGGTGTTATCTACACAAGAAGATGGACACTGTTAGCCATAACAGTTTTACAGATTTTTAAAATATGCTAGTACTATCAGAACAATTTTAACCCAGTTTTTTCAGACACACAGTTCAGGAAGAATTATATCCTGCTATTTTATAAGAAAAAACTAAGAAGGTGTTGACCATTCTGCCTCAGGTATATCCATCAAATAGAGTCTAGTAATCTTGTGAATTAATCTAGATCTAGAATTATCATGAGTTAAATATGAATTAACAAGCAAATTTTGGTAAAATATAAAACTACAAATTGCACATTAAAAGACAGATACAAACAAGACACACAATAAATTAGCTCAGCAGTCCACTCACATTTTGCTGATCATGTTCACCCATAAAATCTGATAAACTCTGTCTTCCTCATCAAACAATTCAGAAATCTGATCTCCAACTGATAGTAGTTCACAATCAACCAATATAGGTTCAACAGATCTGGTCTTCATCAAAAATACTACATGTCTGTGTAAGTCTGAATGGAATAGACCCACCAATGTTATCTTCCAGTAACAGGAAAATCTGCAGCAAAATGTATGTAGCTGGATCTGTACTGTTTTCTTTCGTCTTGCCTGTTCTGTATTATCTACTGTTCCTGCTCAGCTTGGACGGATCTGAGTCCTTGCATATGTCTAAATCAGCTCCAATTTGCTAGTGTCTTTAATTTACAAACAATAGTTTGTTTATGTTTCTTTAGAAACTAGGTGGATTAATTTCCTTTCTATGATATTTTAGCCTGTTCTGCCTCTTCTGTTTTAATTAGGATCTGCCTCAAAAAATACATTAAATTTAAAGACAGAAGAGTTGCAGCATCAAACCTCAGCAAAACGCAAAGATTCTTCACGTGAAACGTTTCAAAAAACATTAGTGAATTATGATCAATATAAATTAATGTCACTCCTTGTTCATCCCATTTTCCCATTTTCATACAAGTGTTTTCTCAAGTGAGATTCTTGGTGCCCAATCTGCCATGCCTCATGATGACTTTGCTCATGCAACCTTCAATTCTTCAAGCCATTAATTATGCATCTGGGCCCTATGACATCTGTCTCATGTAATTGCTTGGCAGGAGGTGGAGAGACTCATCACTAATGGAACATCCCAATATTCAGTGTGAGTAGAAGGGTACTGGTGGGGAGTGTCAGTGGAAGAGTATTGGGACTAACACTCTAATTCACTTAGCCGAACTGGTCCTTACCCTCAATAACTTCTCCTTTGAATCCTCCCACTTTCTCTAGATGTAAGGGGTAGACATGGGCACCCACATGGGTCCCAGCTATGCCTGTCTCTTTGTTGGCTACATAGAACAGTCCATCTTCCATAGTTATACTGGCACCATTCCCCACCTTTTCCTCCACAACATTGATGACTGCATTGGCGCCACCTCATGCTCCCACGAGGAGGTTGAACAGTTCATCAACTTCACCAACACATTCCACCCCAACCTTAAATTCACCTGGACCATCTCAGACACCTCCCTCCCTCCCTCCCCTTCCTGGATCTCTCCATCTTCATCAACAGGGATTGACTCAACGCTGACATCTTCTACAAACCCATCGACTCCCACAGCTACCTGGACTACACCTCCTTCCACCCTGACTCCTGTAAAAATACTATCTCTTGTTCCCAATTCCTCAGTCTCCGCTGCATGTGCTTCCAGGAGTACCAGTTGCACCACAGAACACACCAGATGGCTTCCTCCTTTAAAGACTGCAATTTCCCCTCCTACGTGGTTGATGAAGGCCTCCAGTGCATCTCATCCACTTCCCGCACCTTCGCCCTTGAAACCCACCCCTCCAACCGCAACAAGGATAGAACCCTCTGGTCTTCATCTTCCACCTCATCAACCTCCATATACATCGCATCATCCTTTGCCATTTCCGCCACATACAAACAGATCCCACCACCAGAGATATATTTCCCTTCCCATCCCTATCCACTTTCCGTAAGTACCGTTCCCTCCGCGACTTCCTCATTAGGTCCATGCGTTCCCCCACCAACCCACCCTCCCCTCCCGGCACCTTACCCTGCCACTGGAGGAACTACCCATACCTGTGCCCACACCTCCTCACTCACCTCCATCCAAGGCCTCAAAGGAGCCTTCCACATCCATCAAAATTTCACCCACACTTCCACATCTCATTTATGTATCCATTGCTCCCGATGCGGTCTCCTCTACATTGGGGAGGCAGGATGGCTACTGACAGAGTGCTTCAGAGAACATCTCTAGAATACCTGCACCAACCAACCCCACTGCCCCATGGGCGAACACTTCAACTCCCCTTCCCACTCTGCCAAGGACATGCAGGTCCTGGGCCTCCTTCATCGCTACTCCCTAACCAACCGATGACTGGAAGAAGAACGCCTCATCTTCTGCCTCAGGACCCTCCAGCCCGACAGCATCAATGTGGATTTCACCAGTTTCCTCATTTCCCCATCCCCCACCTTACCCCAGTTTCAACCTTCCAACTCAGCACCACCCTCATGACCTGTGCTATCCATTCATCTTCTTTCCCACCTATCCACTCCATCCTTCCCTCTGACCCATCATCATTACCCCCACCTCCAGCCACCTATTGAACTTTCAGCTACCTTCCTCTCAGTCCCACCCCTCTCTCATTTATCTCTCCAACCCCTAGGCTCCCAACCTCATTCCTGATGAAGGGCTTTTGCCCGAAACATCAATTCTCCTACTTCTTGGATGCTGCCTGACCTATTATGCTTTTCCAGCACCACACTCTCGACTGGTGTCTGCATGGCACCCAACAATCAGCTGTAAACTCCAAGTTGTTCAGACTTGACCTGTAGGATTGACCATGGCCTCATTCCTGGACTGGAAGACCCAGATCCACAGTTTCCATTTGGACTATGCATCTGACCTGATCATGGCTAACCCTATGAATTGCAACTCGACCAGCCCATTGACTGTCTGGGTTGTATTCTTTGATTAGATTAGATTCCCTACAGTGTGAAAGCAGGTCCTCCGGCCCAACAAGTCCACACCGACCCTCTGAAGATAAACCCACCCAGACACATTCCCCTACATTCACCTCTGACTAAGGAACCTAACATTATGGGCAAATTGGCATGGCCAATTCACTTAACCTGCACATCTTTGGACTGTGGGAGGAAACAGAGCACCCGGGGGAAACCCATGCAGTCACGGGGAGAATGTGCAAACTCCACACAGACAGTTGCCCAAGGCTGGAATCGAACCTGTGTCCCTGCACTGCTGTGAGGCAGCAGTGCTAACCACCGAGCCACCGTGCCGCCCATGACTGCAATTCACCTTCGCACCAGTAATGACTGCTCCCCTTTGACTTTAAATACTGTTATTTGCTTGAAGTACATGCAATGTGTTTGCCATATAAACAGCTGGTACATGTTCAAGTATAACTTTGACTTAACATAGCATGATACAGCACTGAATCCAGCTCCACGACCATAAGTTACCTATCTCTTCCTCTGTGCTAAAAAGAAATACAAGCTGCAAAGGTTAGGAGCAACCAAGAAAGGGCAAAGTGAGCGAGTGTGGAAGGAATCTCAAATAAAAATATAAGAAGCCAGCTTTAAATTTGAATGCACTGCTTTATACAATAAAGGAAAAGCACAAACGTACTTGGTAAGGCTTGCCATTTGCAACTGCTGAAAGTGTAGAACGAGGTATCTTGCCAGAACGTGTCTTTGGTAATACGGGCACAAAGACCACTTTCCTAAGAGCGGCAACTGGACCAATGGAGTCACGAACAATTTTAACAATCTCTTCAGTGAGATCCTCAAATGTTTCAGTCACACCTGGTACATATGTTTCATGAATTAAAATGCGACAAAGGTTTAATTTTGAAGGCCAAGTACAACACTTTTTAAGATGTAAAATAAATTATCTCACCAGTCCTTAAAACACATAAAGCTAGTGGAACATGCCCCTTGACGGAATCCTCGAGGGCCACAACGGCACAGTCTGTTACAGCTTGATGAGTGATAATAGCCTGCAAGAACAGCAGTGAATAGATCTAGTAAATTGTTCATTCTCCTTTGCAAACTCATGACCAATATTTTCAAATTGATCTTGCATTTCATGTTACAGAATTTAGATTTAAACGTAAGGAATTGGTGACAAAGTATTTTGGCTGTTGAATCATCAGGTGCAATGTTACCCAGAGGGAAGAGCAAAGACATTGTAGCAAGACAAGTTTCATATTCATATTGAGACGACATAACTAGTGATTCTATCAGAAATAGAGCTGACCATTCCTAGAGGTAGCCAAGATGGTGGATTATCTTTGTGCAGGAAGGACAGTTTTGGGAAGAAAGGAAAGATACAAAATGGAGGTAAAAGCTGTGAAAATAATATTACCTCTTCAACAGAACCAGCTGAAATCCTATGACCTGCCACATTAATTACATCATCCACCCGTGACATTACATACAAATAGCCATTATTATCCATATAGCCAGCATCCATAGTATCATAGTAACCCTGGGTAAAGAGGTAGGAAAAGGATTAAAATTATGGTTACATATTTACTTTAACTATTCCTGTACCTTTCATATTTTATGGTTGCCTGTTCAGTATAACTCACAAATCATTCCCAGTTTCACTGTTTGGTATCATTGCAACTTCCCTGATAAATATCCCAAAATACGAGTGAAGAGGGCATTCAGTAAAACGCATACTTCCACAATTAATTCAATAATATTTGCCTGGTTGATGCACTTCAACTAAAAAGCTGAAAAACAAAATTAACCAAGAGCTTCCATCTCAGGGAGAAGACTTCAGGCCAATCCACATCCAACAACCTGATTAGAAACTGTTCACATTTTGACAGTTGTGACAATTGCACTACAGCAGCTGAGACAATTCACAAAATTCTAAAGTAGTCAACAACTTGCTAATAAAAAAGTCATGCCAATCTAAAAAAAATTTCACCCCATGCCTTTCTGTTAATTATTTAAACAATCCAATATTTAGATCTGGATCTGCATTTCTGTCAAAAAATAATCAATTCTTTCCTTGGACCATACCTTAACTGTGGACAGAATATTGTTCAAATCCAGCTATTTCTTTTTGAAGTATATTGTTTCTGAAAAGACTAACAAATTGGCAAAACATTACTTCCACCAATTTTTATGGGTCCTTTTAGCAGCTGTACATTGGCCTAGCAAAACAGGTATACATTCTGGAGGGAATGATTCCTGGCTTTAAGAGAATTCCTGATGAAGGGCTTATGCCCAAAACATAGATTCTCTTGATCCTCAGATGCTGCCTGACCTGCTGTGCTTTTCCAGCACCACACTCTTGACTCTGATCTCCAGCATTTGTGGTCCTCACTTTCTCCCCGGTGTCAAAATGTCTCTCAAGATGTCAAAAATAGAAAATATTTCAAATACTGACACAAAACAGTTTGTTCATCTTGCAGACTGTATTAATTGTAAAAGTAAAATGTTTCTGAAGAATCATGCTTACTGGATATTTAGTGAAGTAAAGCTCCTTGAACAGTTTATCATTTCCCCAAAGTGTAGCCAATGTACCTGGAGGTAAAGGTAACCTTAAAGGAAACAATATTGTTAAAATCAGGATAGTATTAAGTGAAAGAAACAGTAAACACCCCCATCCACTGCCAAAAAGTCTGACTTTGGAAATACATCTAATCACATTTGCAAATTCATGGAATTTGTATTAAACATTCTCAAATATCAGTGAATGATAACTACTTCCCAGCTATGGCCAACATAAAATAGATCTACTGCTGCATGCTTCCAGTGACAGCCAATGTTGCAATGATGCCTGTATTGGTTGGAGGCACATTCAAGAAAATTGCAGTGTTTGATTTGTAGTGGCAATTAGGCTGCTTGAGAGGTTTGCCATAATAAATATAATTACTAAAAACAGTAGTAAAAAGAGCTTTAAAATGTGATTGGATGAGGAAGCAGTTCTATCCATGCCACTTTAATGCCAGGATTGAAAAATATACCCTAAGATGCAGTTTAAAGGTTAATGAAAAGATTATAAAAGCTAATAAAAATAGATGTTACAACTTAAACTCGAACATGATTTGTTTTAATTGAAGTGTCAATGCCTCCATGAAGACATTGATATATACACACCTTTTAGTGAACCCATTTGGCACATTCTATTGAAGACATTTTTCCTGTTTCTTTCAAATTAAATTTATTTTATTTCAAAATGTCAAATTAGTCAGATACAACCAAGTATCACTTGGTTAGTGAGGAAGTTGCTAGTTAGAGAATTTTATGAAAGAAATGAATTTTATGAATTATTGGAGAATGTCACAGAATAGTTCCCTCATATCTATCAAAATATACATCGAGCTCATGCAGCTTCTTACCACTAGAATTCAATCTATTGGTTAGCTGCCTCTGTAACATACCAGCACAAGCTTCCTCAAAGCCTTCTCCTGACCTTACTCTAAACTTGCAAATTTTTACATATTTTCATTCATGCCCTCATTAAGTTATCCCATTGATGTGACCCCTTTTTCCTCAAGCCTATTCCTATTGAAGAGTTGTCTATCCAACATTCCCTCCTGACTGCCACATTAGCTGATATTGTTGATGTTTCTCCTTCCTGAAGGATTATCCTTCATTTCTGCCAATATTCTTCAAAAAATCCAATTTTTGACCACTCCATCCAGACAAATTACTCTCCTGTGTCCAATGTCTTTGAAAGAGCTGACACCTCCTAAATTCCTGCACATCTTTCTCAGAAGCCCTGTCTAAATCCCGCATATCAGGCTTGCCTTCCCACTCAATGATCTGTCTCCCAAGGATGTACCCTTGGTCCTGTGCTAGTTCCCATTTGCAGATCGTTCTGCTGCAACACACATTTCATTAATGCAAATTCGCTGTAACACAATTGACAAATTGGGGACACTGTTTCTAAAGCACAAACTTTTAAAATGTGTGTTGGCTGTAACACAATTACATCACCAACAATTTAAGCATTGTTTTTAAAATGCAATTTTTCTATAATGCCCACTTGCACAAGAACACAACCATTGCATTATAGAAGAACTATCTATATGTGATGTCTCTCAGTGATATTATGCAAGAGCAGAGTCATCTTCCACAGGTATACTGGTGACACTGAACTCTATCTTTTGCCCACTTCTCCTGATCTCTCCCTTCATTTCTCTAAATGTTCAGACTGTTTGTCTGACATCCAGTTCAGAATAAGCATACCATTTTCCAACTAACTACTTGGAAATCAGAAGCCATTGTCTTCAGTACAGAATGCAAACACCACTCCCTAACCACTAATTCCAGCCCTTTTCCTGGCAACTGTTGGATGCTGAATCAGACTGTTTACGATCTTGTTGTGACATTTAACCTCAGGTGAATTTCTCACCACACATCCATACCATCATTAAAACTGCCTATTTCCATCTCTATATTATCACTTAACTCCATATCTGCCTCAGTTTGTGCTGCTGAAACCCTCAGTCATACCTATGATAACTCCTGACTTACCTATTTTAAGATATTTCTCACCAGTCCTCCAATTCAACCCTGTGCAAACTTGAACTCACCCAAATGTCTGCTACCTGTACACATTTACAATATTCCGATTACCCATCAGCCTTGATCTCATTAGTCTGCATTGACTCTGCACAACATAATTTAAAAATTCTCATTTTTGCTTTTGAATCCCTCTATGGAATCATTCCTTCCCAATCTTTATAATCTCCTCAGCACTGAAACCCACTGAGATATCGCTGTTTCTCCAAATCTGGCCTCTTGAGCATCCCAAAGTTAATCAATCGAAAAGGCCCTAAACGTTAGAATTCCCTTGCTAAAGCTCACCATCTTTCTTTCTCTCAATTCTCATTAATACACTTCATAAAGACTCTCTCTTTGGCCAAGCTTTTGAGCATCTATCCAAATATCTTTTGTTATGTGGCTCGGTGTGATGTTCCGTTTGATAATGCTCTGATGTACCTTGGTACAGTTCACTATGTTAAAGGTACTATATAAACAATTTGTAGCTGTGGTTTCCACTTGCTACATTGGAGGCTTTTCTGGAGAAAGCATAAGGAAGAATGGTTTTCCTATTTGGACCTCTGCCCTCTGTGAATTAAACTTAGGAGGAAGTGGCTCAATAACAACATTGTTTTCACATCAAATCAATAGTAGAGCATAAGGATAACATTTCCATATTTTTTCTCCTAAAACAACAGTTTGGCATTTTGACAATACAAAAATTATCACAAATACTCAATAATGCGATACAAAATCTGAAAACATGATGCAGAAATTATGGGATAGTGTTCTAGAGCATGCATTATATGACAAAGCCTTTTTTAAAAAATATAAAGTTAGTTTCTTAGGAGCATTTGTTTCAGTCTGCCTTCTCCTTCAATAAGTATCAGACATGGAGAGTGGTCTTAATTCAAGACATAATCACATTCCCTTGGGAAATAAACATAGTCCCACTATTCCTGGTTTTATTGCTGACTATGTGAATATTGGTAAATCGGTACAAGGAGGAAACAGGATTATGAATAGGAGGCTGGAGAGATACAAAAGTGCTGTTAATATTGCTCTCATTTCAGGAATACTGCAATGTAAACAAATTTCAGTTCTAAGTTAAATTGGAAAACTTCTGCTCCCAGTTTTCCATGGATATAGTTATTTATCCCAGCAAACAACGCAACTGTGCCTTGAACATTGATTTATATTGCTTATATTCCTTTAATAACTTGAAACAAACCTGAGGCTTATGAGTTTATGGTGGTGGTGGTGACCTTATTTATCATGTGAACAAGATTATGGAGGCCAGCTTTAAATAGACTAAGAAAATCCATTACTATATCCAATGGTCGCTTTCATTAGACAATTCCTAGCAAGGCTTGCCTGTGCATGAATACATAAGAACAAGGAGCAGAAGTAGGCAATTCAGCCACTCGAGCCTGCTCCGCCAAGTGATACAATCATGGCTAAAGTCATCTTGGCTTCAACTCCATTTTCCTGACCACTCTCTCTTCAACTCATTAATAATCAAGAATCGGTCTATCTTGTTAAATGTCCTGGCAGCAACTGTACTCTGGGTAGTGAATTCCACAGATTTCACAACTCTTTGAGAGAAGTAATTTCTCATCTCAACATGTCTGTGTAGGTAACAGTGATCATAATTGCTACAGTAATCAAGACGGTGCCATTAAATATGTGAACAAAATGCAAAAATGAAAATACTGAAGTGTTTCTTTAAGATTCCAACTCTCTGAAGCCTAAGAAGTGAAATTCAATCACTTTTGCATTTAGCAATTACATTTCTACACAACACTAGCCAAACTCTCCTCACTTCATATGTGCAAACTATGTGCAATGCACACCTTCCATGAGAAAAATTTGAATATTGCACAGTTATGCCACTGGCCTTACCGTTGATTTCAAAATTTATAGCTTTTATGTGGGGAACCCGCCATCTGGTCTAGAAAGACATGGGGAAGAATGTGCATTCCATGGAACAAACAGGCAGCCAACTAAGTGTTGATATTCACACGAATTACCTGGCCCGTTCACTTGTCATTGTCCACAATCAACATAACTGAAAACATACCCTCCAGTTATATTGCAGCTATATTGTAACATTATTTTAATGACTAGACGTTTGAATACCAATTATTAAAGATTACATATGGTACTTCTCAAAACAACTACCACATGTCTATAGATTATGTCCTCACAATAACTGTGACATATCAACTTCAATTGCTTTTCCTGGAGATACAAAAATTGCAAAACATTTATTTAATCTTTTTCATTTATTAGCTTTCTATCATTTTAGAATATATGTCACAACTTATGAAGTGCAATCAATCAATCAATCAATTATACTTTGCAAACTTCTCTTGTTTACTCAATATAATTTAATTTGAATGTCCTGGTAATTCATTTATAAATTACCTAATCATTAAAATTTTTACAGGACTATTTAATGAACTTCAAATTTGAATTCAGCCAAAAATTACTTGTAACCATCAGGTTTCATTCAACCAAGAGTAAATACCAAGAAGCTCTTGTGAAAATTATGACAATGGGAATCAAGGAGGAGATATTTTCTTATCAACCTGTTCAAAGATCCTATTACAGTATGGAGCAGATAAGACTGAAACCCAGGCCTCCTGGCCAAGAGTTAGGGTACTACCAGTATATCACAAAGACTTTCCATTCACTAGTCACACTTAACACAATGGAAGCACAATGGACTGCTTACCATTTAGATCAACGTCAGTGACATAGAAACCAAAACAATTTTCTTTGTAGCTAGAGTTGGTGGGCAGCACGGTGGCACAGTGGTACCTCACAGCGCCAGAGACGCGGGTTCAATTCCCGCCTCAGGCGACTGACTGTGTGGAGTTTGCACGTTCTCCCCGTGTCTGCGTGGGTTTCCTCCGGGTGCTCCGGTTTCCTCCCACAATCCAAAGATGTGCAGGTCAGGTGAATTCGCCATGCTAAATTGCCCATAGTGTTAGATAAGGGGTAAATATAGGGGTATGGGTGGGTTGCGCTTCGGCGGGTCGGTGTGGACTTGTTGGGCCGAAGGGCCTGTTTCCACACTGTAGGGAATCTAATTTAGTTTATTAACAACTCATTCTGACACCCCAGTCTCACATGACCCTTATTATATCTTACAGTCAATTAATCTAGTAACTCCATTATTAGATTTTCCTCTTGCCTTTAAAGAAAACCTTCGAAGATGCAGAAACAATCCTTAAATAAAATAATGAAAAGTTTTTTTATACTTAAGTTACTTTTATTCTCAGTTCAAAATTATACAAGCAACCACCCATGTTCCCCGATCTTTGAAGTAACAAAAATAACATATTTAATTACAAAATGATCCCAATTTTTCTGTTATAATTCCACATATCATGGGTCTCCTTCTCCAAGGAATCCTTGGAAAAAAGCACCTCTTTTGTGAAACCATCTGACAACTGGTTATTTGCATCGACTGACTTTATTTGGAAAATGTCTTTACAATATTTCCTTTATGCCAGCAAGGTCAATCCTCAATCTTTTCTCAGCAACATTTTTGCTGAATGCTCATTACCCCAAAAAGGATGATTATCCACTAAACATTCTATAGGTGAACTTTTTGCTTTTGCTTCTTGTTTAAGATTTACTTTAGATATTGGATAAATACACCCCAACATCTAGAGCTTCTACTCATACTACTGTTTCAGCTGCTGGAGTACTTGCAACTAGCTTTACTTTCATAGCTTCCCAGACGAATAGTGAACATTTGTTATTCTTCCCAATAAGAATATGATAAAGCCTGCTGAATTTGAAGAGTCATCATAAGATTGGTGTACAAAGAATTACTAATAAAACAAGGACTATCTTCACATTTTCTGGGTCACCCAAGGCTGGACACTCGAGATTTTTTTATTAAAATCAATTTTCTCTCTTTAATTTTTTTAATTCATTCTCAAGACTTCCTCAACTGTAGTGTGTCACATCATAGTATATAAGACTGTTGACCTCATGTCACAGCTTCATGTCTAAGTCAATATTTAAAGGCCCCAAAGCCCGACTTATAAATTCTCTTTCTACTTTATCTATCACAACACTCAAAATTCTATAGAACCAACCACAGGACATCATTAGCATGCATCATAATGCCAGCTTCTGTATGTGATACTATTACTGTGTCTGCTCTAAACTGAATACAATCTATTTTCAGCAGATTGGACCTAACTGAGAAATACAAAACCTTCACTGCAATATTCAACTTATAAACACGTTTGTTCTATATCACCTGTTTTTTTGGTTGCCATTTTGTAAAATTACTATTTTTCTATAACTACCTATTACCTTTCTCGGATTTTTCCTTTTCTGCCTGTTTTGCGATATATCATGTTTCTAGATTGAAGTTTATTTCTAATGTCTCTGTACAATGCTGTGAGGTTCAGCAGATTTCCTCTGAAGCTAACTGTAGTCCTTTCCCAAACCAGGGATTGATTGCTCATTACCAAAGGAATTTTCAGATTTCTTTCTGCAGCCTTCAACAATTTGCAGTGAGTTCTTTGCATGGATTGCTCAAGCCATGTCAAATGTTCACCTACAATTTGGTTGGGCCACTAGGATTATATGAAGCATCTAACCTATTGCTACGTGATTTGTTTTTCGAATTTTAAGGTAACTTTCCACTGCAGTGCTCATTACCACAATGCTCATATTTTCACACATATTTTTAAATTCATTTTTGGTAAGATGCTTCCCATTGTCAATTGGGAATTTAGCCAGTGTTCTCATCCAGTCCTTATCCATTTTTCTATTTCTGTGATCACTCTTTATTCTTTATTCTATGCTATTACATAGCAACTAAGTTGCTATGTCTACAAAGTGCAAGATAAAAATCTTATTTTTTTTCTTTAACCCATACCTTCAAGTGTATTGCTACAACTCTGGAGATGTTATTAATGGAAGAGTCATGATAGGCTGAGATGATGTCTTCCTTAATTTGTTCTTACATAAATCACATTTATTGTCAATCTCTTCTGTAAATTTACTCACTGTCCCTTACTCTGGCATCTTTTAGTAGGATTTAACCTGTGAGAAGATGGATGGGCAAACTGCTAATGTAATGTTAAGATAATTTGCCTTTTTTTTCCCCTTAAATCTGTATGTCTTGATGCCAATAACACCTGCTTAATATTTTTATGATTTAAGTAAGATTAGGTCTTGATAAAGGAATACAATTATCTCTGCATTACATAAACTGCATATCCACTGCCTCCCAATAACAATTATCTTCTTGTGTTCCATATCCAGTTTCATTTTAGCCTTTTTCATAGATGACCTTGTGAACAGTAGGAGTATTTCCGTTAACACTGTATCTGAGCTATTAAACTAGCTTACCGCATCTATTTTAAAGGGAGGTACCATTCTTTTTAGCATATGGTCATCCACAAACCTGAAGCAGGTTGAACTCTCAAATTTCTTAAACTTTCTTAGGTCCTTATTATTTTAAAAAGTCTGGATAATATTTTAACGAATTCACTCCACACACTGTTATACGTCCACTGTCCAAGACAGTTCAATTGAACTGTATGCTCAGCAGCAGCAGTATGTACCATCTATATGAATGCATTGCAGAAATTCACCAATGTTCATTAGTATCAAGTATCTTTGAAACCCATAACCATGCCATCTAGAATGACAAGGGCAACAGATACATGGGAACACAACTAATTGTAAGGTCCCCTGTAAGTTGCTCAACATCCTGACTTGGAAATATTTCACCATTTCTTCAATGTCACTGGGTCAAAATACTGGGACACCCTCCCTAATGGCATTGTTCATGTACCTACACCAAATGGACTGCAGCAGTTCAAAAATACAGCTCACCTTAAGGGCAATTAAGAATGAGCAACAAACACTGGCCCAGTCAGCAATGCCTACATCCCATGGATGGATGCAAAAAAACTTGCCTATTCTAGGAAGCAAGAGTACTAAGGCTGAACCTTTCTTTTGTATTAGTGAAGACATAAGCATGTCCACCTATCCACTTCATTGGTCCATTGATCATGAAGTTTAGCTTCACAAAGATGAGTGGAAAGCCATATCCTGACACTCCACATTTGGTTTCAGTCTTTCTTCTCCAAAAGAACACCTAATACAATCCTAAGTCTGAAACAAACTCTTAGTTTCCAATCTTCATCTCTGTCAATGTCAACTCAGTTCTAAGCCAACCTATAAAAGAGAACCAAGACATCTACCTTTGTGAATGGAGTTTATTAATTGTCCACAGAAAGCATCTTAATGACTCATGTCTTATAGCTTCTTCAACTCAACAGTCTCTCTTTTATATTGACCAGTAAATTAACCAATTAACCCCAATCAACTGCTAAACTACTTGTTAGAAGAACAATTGCTACAAGTAAATCATTTCAGCCCAGGATTTTGCTACAACAGATCCTCAGGTCAGAATTCTGAGCCCAATTATTTTCAGGTTTTGAACAAGGACCTGCCCAGCAACAAAACATCATGAAAATATTTGGTGATGAACAGTATTCTGTTTCATTCACAATTCTTCAGATAGTGAAGATTTGGAGGAGCCAGTGTTGTACTGGAGTGGACAAAGTTAAAAATCACACAACATCAGGTTATAGTCCCAACAAGTTTATTTGGAAGCACTAGACTTCAAACTGTTGCTTCTTCATCAGGTGATTGTCATCAGATTGTGAAGTGTTTCATGTATTTGTGCAGCAAGACCTTGCCTAGATGTGCAACATTGTGGTCCAGGCAATAGCCACCTATAACACAAGGGGACTTAAACCAGCTCCTCTCGATACATAATGGATTATCATCACAAAATACTCCCACAGTTAAAATCCATTGATTAAAACCTCAGCTGGGCTAAATATACTAAAGCAGGCGAGAAGCTGAACATTCTTAATTGAGTGGCTCACCTCCAATTTCCCCCAATCTTCTCTAGCTACAAGGCAGAAATCAAGAATGCAATTGAATACATTGGCTGAGCATAGCTGTGACAACACACAATAATTCACCATATCATCCTCAACAAAGCTGTATGTTTGATTGGTACCCTGCTACTTTGATGTCTATTTTGTCTACAAAGTCTATTTTTTCCAATGACTATAGCAGCTCACTAAGGCTTCCTCGACAGCACCTTCTGAACCCACAAGTTTTATCATCTTGAAAGACTGCTGCAATAGCTGCCAAGATATACCTCCAAATTTGACATCAAATTAGATATCATCTTGAGTTAGATATATATTGCTGTTCTTTACATAGTGATGCATTAAAACCCTGGAAATTTCGATGAAAGACAATGTAGAAACACTTTCACCACATTGACAGTTAGGATTCAAAAAGGTCACCACCACCTTCTCATGAGCATTGAAGGATGGGCAATAAATGTTAGTCAGAGATGTTCACATCTTGAGAATTAAAAAATTCATAGAAAGCTGAATAGTCTGACTAGGAGAATTATGTATCATTCCTGAAAAGGGCATGATCTCTCATGGATTGGATTTTAAATGTTTGGTAAAAATGTGCGAATAGATTTGCATATTTTACACAACAAAAGAAAGGTAAAATTAGTTGAATTAAATAAAATAATAATTTCAGGGTTGCATTTCAGAATAACTACTATTGATGAGTAACACTCACTTCACTACAATATTTCCCAGACTATTGGGGTTCATTTCCTTCAGGTTCTTGTCCAGAATCATAACTGCAAAACGATAGAATAAAAAGCAGATTCAAATTTGTATTCTAGACAAATCAATACTCCATTCACTTAGTTTTTAATGCAATAGTTGCCTGCTATCATGGCCATAAAATTGTTCTATTCATCATGTTATGAACATTACTAAAACTCATTAACTTGAACAATTAAAAAAACTCAATATACAGGTTCTATTACTAGGAATCCAATGAAACTGATCATTAATGCTAATCCAAACATGATATTCTAAAATGAGTAAGCCATGAATCTAGATTATAGAGCAGTTAGTAGAGTACCATTTCATTCATGACATTTTTAGAGTCATACAGCATGGAAATAGACCACTCGATCCTACTTGTCCATGCCAACCCTGTTTCCCAAACTAAACTAGTCCGACTTGTCTGCACTTGGCCCATATTCTCTAAAACTTTTTCTATTCATGTACCTATCCAAATAGCTTTTAAATGTTCTAAGTGTACCTGCATCTAACACTTTCGCTGGCAGTTCACTGCACTTATGAACCATCCTCTGTGTGAAAAAGTTGCCCCTCAAGTCCCTTTTAAATCTTGCTTCTCTCACCTTAAAAATATCACCTTTAGTTTTGAACTCCCTATCCTAGGAAAAAGACCTTTACTATTCACCTTATCTATAGCCCTAATGATTTTATAAACATCTAGAAGGTCACCACTCAACCTCCCAGGCACCAGTGAATAAGTCCCAATCTATCCAGCCTCTCCCCATAACTCAAACCTTCCATGATGTGAAGATGCCTGGTGTTGCACTAGGGTAGACAAAGTTAAAAATCACACAACACCAGGTTATAGTCCAACAGATTTATTTGGAAGCACTAGCTTTTGGAGCACTGCTCATTCATCAGGTAGCTGTGGAGCAGTATCATAAGACACAGAATTTATAGCAAAAGAATAGTGTCGTGCATGCAACTGATGTGTTATATTTAACAAATCTAGATTGCTGTTAAGCCTTTCATTTTTTAGAATGGGTTGCCATTCGTTAATATGTAAATCCCAGAACTTGCTTCAAATCATTCTTGAGATATCTTAAGGTTTTACAGAAAAGTGACATCATACCTCAGACAATGCATTAAAATTGTGAGGTTAGAGCCTGTCTGTATCCCAATCTTGAGTCAGACTGGTTCTATCTGCCTGCAGATTGTGTGTTTTTTGAACAAAATAGATGTATCTGCTATTACAATTCTGAAAATACAAATTCACCCCATAGACGTATGTGCATGTGAGGGAGAGGACAAGGGGGAGAGAGAGAGTGAGTGTGTGCGCGCGTGCGTCTGAGAGACAGCATGTGCATGAGTGGCTGCAGGCAAGGATGCCCCGAGGTATGGTACAATGGCAAGACTAAGCAGTCGCTATGATAACAGATGAATGGACACCATGCAACAGGCACCAGCCATGGATGTTCCCTCCCAGTCGGGGAACACTTCAACAGTCAGGGATATTCGGCCTTGGATCTTTGGCTGACCATCCTCCAAGGTGGATTTCGGGATACGCAACAATGTAGAGTGGCCAAGCAGAGGCTGATAACCAAATTCAGCACCCATGAGGATGGCCTCAACCAGGACTTTGGATTCATGCCACACTACAGGTAACCCCACTACGCTATACACTCTCTCATACACACTCACACAAATACACACACACTCTTACATACTCACACACTCGTGCAGACCCTCTCTCTCTCACACACACACACACACACACACACACACCCCGAGAGGCATGCACGCACAAACACCCATTTTCACACTTACATTCTCTCACACACACACACACACACTGTCTCGCTCTCCCTCATATGCGCACACACACACATAAATCTATGGGGTGAATTTGCATTTGCACAATTGTATTTGCAGATACATTCTATTTTGTTCAAAAATCTCACAGTCTGCAGGCGGTCAATCTATATGACATTTTATAAATTCCTACTTTGGAAATAGAACCAGTCTGACGCAGGATTAGGACACAGACAGACTCTAACCTCACACCTTTAATGCATTGTCTGAGTTTTTTAAAAATAAAACCTTAAGTTATCTCAAGAATGTGATTTGAAAGAAGTTCTGGGATTTACATATAAATGAACAAAGACCTGCAACCCATTCTAAAAGATGAAAGGCTTAACAGTAATTGAGGTTTGTCCAACATATCGGATCAGTTGTATGCTTGACACTGTGATCTTTTGCTTTAAATTCTATGCCTTATGGTGCTGCTCCACAGCTACCTGGTGAAGAAGTAATGCTCCGAAAGCTAGTCTTTCCAAATAAATCTGTTGGACTATAACCTGGTGTGTGTCAAACCTTCCAGTCCTGGCAATATCGTTGTAAATCTTTTCTGAACCCTCTCCAATTTAATAAAGTTCTTCCTGTTGCAGGGTGACCAGAACTGTACACAGTATTGTGAAAATGATTGTTACCATGAAAGAAAGATCAATTGTACAGAAGTGACATCTCTTAATCCTACATTAAGCTGCCTGATTAAATGGCAATTCTCAATTTGCAAAATACTTCTGATAACTATATCTCCCACCCAACCAAATATTTCCACTCAGACTATCACTTATTAAATATTTAAAATGCATCCAAATTCCAAAAAGAATAAAGCAAATATATGGTACAGACTGAAAAGGTAATTATCATTGTGTATTGTAACCTTATATCTCCACAAATCTTTTACTTGTGTTGCATGTCACTGCATTATGATCTGCTTATGGAAAGAAACAGGCCACAAAAAACTGTACATTTACTGAATCCAGTGCCACCACAATGAAAATAGTTAAAAATTACACAATACCAGGTTATAGTCCAACAGGTTTACCTTGAAAATACAAGCTTTCGGAGTGCTGCATCTTCATCAGGCAGCTGGCCGCCTGACAAAGGAGCAGTGCTCCGAAAGCTTGTACTTCCAAACAAATAGTTGGACTATAACCTGGTGTTGTGTGATTTTTACCTTTGTCAATCCCAGTCCAACACCGGCACCTCCACATAATGAAAACAGTCATTCTTATCAGAATAAAGTATGCAAGTATTGAGTTTTTTTAAAATATATTTTTCATTTTGTATATGATTTCAACTTATCTAAAAACATGAGTAACTTAATTGAATTACAGCTGCTCCTTAAATAAATAAATTCAGTGTTTTTAATCTTGTAAAATCTAAGTAACACTTTTTAGAGAATACATCGTTGTTTAGATACTATTTATGAAATAGTTGTCTATCAGAGTAATTTTAACAGCAATCAACCAAAATAGTTACAAGAAATATCAAGCCGTATTTCTGATGTGTTAATTTTATGCTAAGGACCTGTAGGATGCAAATTATGTCCCAGGAAGCTGGCTGGATTAATATTGAACTCCTTTAGCATCAATCTCAGGGAGTTTAAAATATTTACCATATTTAACACACTGCAGATTGCTTTTCATAAAATTAGTGGATATTGAATGCTTATTGGATATATTCTAATTGTTGGTCCTAACAGATGCAATACCACTTGTCGCCACATTGTTGTGCTCTTTGAAAGTGAAACAACAATCTGCAAAATATATTACATGATTTTTGTAACCAAAGGAATGATACAATTTCAGCTGTAGTTAATCCTCAATATTTGTTTTTAATCATGTAAATGACCTATTAGAAATGTTAAATTGCTTGAAATTCGCCATCAAATAGCTTAAGCACACGCATTCTAGTGTACTGAACACTTAAGCAATATCAAATATTTTAATTTTAAGAATCGGTGCATATCATTCTGCCTCTCAGAAGTAACTGAATCGCAAGGCATGATGTTTAACTCTCGACTTTTTATATTATGAAAAGAGACAATGAATTGTTATAGGGCTCTATTCATCTAAATACAGCTAAATATATAAATTGCTGACTAATTCAGGGCAATGAAGTATAGATGACTGATATTATTAAATAATGTAGCAAAACAAAAAAAAATCCATGCAAAAGAGGCTAATTTCCCAACTTCAACTTTAGCATGTGTATCACATGGGTCTTGAATCCAGGTAGAGGTGTGTATTAGCTACCTTTGTGAGCCAACTATCTTGGACGTGAATGAACAGTATACAGCATAGCTGTTTACAATCAACATATTTCTAGAACTCTGGAGATTCAGTTTATTATTTCCACATATGTTGCTGTCATTGACTCCAAGTATAGAAACTTTGTACCTTCTACCCAGTAAAATGATCTGGGCCTTCTCTAATTTTGGACAATTAATCCAGCCAGGCTTGCCACGCAGACTTCAGGACAGGTCACATGACCCTCTCCCTTTGATTCCGAAGATGGTCACTGGACCCGAAACATTAATTCTGCTTTCTCTCCACAAATGCTGCCAGACCTGCACAGCTTTTCCAGAATTTCTGTTTTAGTCCATTCATTTGATAACAAGAATGGGAAGGCAGGTTATTATCTGAATGGCGACTAATTCGGAAAGTGGGAGGTACAATGAGACCTGGGAGTCCCTGTATACCAATTGCTAAAAGTTAGCATACAGGTGCAGCAGGTAGAGACAAATAGCATATTGGTCTTCATAGTGAAAGAATTTGAGTACAGAAATAGTGATGTCTTGCTGTAATTGGACAGGGCCTTAGTGACCAGATATGGAGTATTGTGTGCAGTTTGGACTCTTTATCTGAGAATGTTCTGACCACGGAGGGAGTGCTACAAATGATTCCTGGCATGGCAGAACTGACATATGAAGAAAGACTGGGTTGATTAGGTCTATATTTACTGGAATCATAGAATCCCTACAGTGCAGCTTGAGACTTTTCAGCCCATTGTGTTTGCACCAACTTTCCAAAGAGCATCTCACCCTTACCTTGGAACCCTTCATTTTCTATAGCTAACCCATGTAGCTTGCATAACCTTGGACACTACAGGGCTGTACATCTTGGGCTGTGGGAGGAATCCAGAGCACCTGCAGGAAACCCACGTTGGGAGGATGAGTAAATCTCATCTTGACAGTAACCCAAGGCTGGAATCAAATGCAGATCCCTGGTGCTGTGAGGCAAAAGTGCTAACCACTGAGCCACCAAGCCACCCAGAGTTTAGAGGAACAAGAGGGATCTCAAAGAAACCTACAACATCCTAACAGAACTAGACAGGTAAACACAGGAGAATGTTCCCAATGACTCAGGATTCGAGGACTAGGGGGTCACAGTTTAAGGATATGGGGTAGGCGATTTAGGATTCAGCTGAGGAGAAATGTCTTCACCCAGAAGTGAAAGGCCAATGGAATTCTCTGCCACAGAACGTAGTTGATGCTAATATTGACAACAAAATCAGGAGTAGGCCATTCCACTTCTTGAGCCTTCCCTGCCATTCAATATGATCATGGCTGATCATTCAAATCAGTATCTATCCTGTTCCCAGTTTGATCCCTTTGCCCCGAAGAACTTTCTTGGAAACATCTTACTTGTATTGATAACTTAATAAATTGATCAATCTTGTCCCAAAACATACTTTTAAGCATGCATTCATGCCTAATTAACGCAGTGTCTTAACGATTAAAGTTAAATCACATTTTGGAATCAGACATGTCCGCTGCAGAACGTGTACCTTGTAGTGTGCTGCTTTCTCAGATTTGCCCAAAGGCTACAGGAGCAGAAATTATCCCACAAAGCCAGCCCCCTCCTTATTGCCATAACTGGGCCGCACAATTGGGCACTGTGAGTTTGAGGGACAGAGTGCGAAACAGCACGTGTGCATGAGTTCTTCTGTACACGTGCATAAGTGCATACATGACTGCATACACTTGTGCACCCCATCTTATGTGCAAGTGTGAGAATGCATGTGAGAGAGTGCATTTGGGTGCGGAAGTGTCTGTGCTGTGCATGGCCTGTATACGAGCATGAGCTTACATTTGCACATGCATTGAGATTGCGCACATGCAAGTTTGTATGCACGCGTACATGAGTATGCACACAAACATGAATGGAAAGGCATAAGAGAATGCTTGCACACCATTGTGTACATGAGAGGATGTATAAACCTGTGTGCATGCATATTTGAGATAGCACATACACTCATAAGAATGTCGACTATTTGCACATTTATTGGACATAAAAATGCACGTTATAATGAGTGTTTGTGAGTGACGACAGCATGTGCATGTGTGTGCTCATAAGTGAGTGCGCGCTTGACTGTGAGAGTGAGAATTCAGTTATGCATGAGTTCATGTGAGAAGCCAGTTCACATGACAGTACATGGTGATTGTCTGTGTGTACGACAATGTGCAAGGGCTTCAAGCACTTCTGCAATATATTCCACTTCTATTTTTTTAGATTTTGTCAGATTCCAGGGTGTTGAGATTCAGACCATAAATAACTTTTCAATCAAATTATTTACATGAGTTTCATCTATGAATATATAACACACAACTATCATGTCCTTTATGCATTTAATACAAGGTAGTTAGTAAATGAATCTTACCTGCGTTTTGAAGGAAAGCAAATTGCTTGCAAGATTGCTGTGATATTTGAATATAATAACCTTTTGAAAGCTAGTTTTATATCCACTGTCAACAATTTTCAAAATTAAACAATTGAGTATGTGTAAAAATCTATATAACTCAATCATTTAAGAAATAAGTAGAAAGAAGACTAGATATCAATTACTCCACCATTATATCCAGGCACAGGTTTTCCAGCTTGTCCTACTGGGGGATTTAGACTGTTTCCCAGTCCCACACATGATGCACTTATAGGAGATCCTGTTTCTATTAAAACATAAAAAAAACTTCACAATTATATAATTAAGACAACGGTTTTAATTCACAAGATTTTAAGTTAGCTGTCTTAAATGTGTTTGGGATAGTATTTTTTTTTAAGAACAGTATATTTTGAAGCCGACCAGAGAGCAGGCTGTCCTCGACCTGGTATCATGTAAAGAGATAGGATTCATTAAATTGGTGAAGGTATGGTGAAGATTCTCAAAATATTTGTGCTCCTACAATTCTTATGCATCTCCAAGTTTAGTCACTCCAACACTTGCAGCTGTAGCTTCAGCAAGACTCAAGCTCTGGAATTTCAGCCTTAAACTTTCTAAGTTTCTCTATCTGGCTTTGCATATTTTAAAAAATCTTCAAAAAACTTGTCTTTTTTACCATGCTTTCAGTCATCAGTGGTGAAATTTGATGCTGAGCCACAAAAGAAAGTATTTGTTTGATAATTCTTTGATGGAACACCTTAAGGCATTTAATTATGATAAAGGCACTATATATCCTGACATAGTTGTAAGGCTAATACAGAGCTAGCATGATAGGTAAGGATTAAGGTTCATCAAGCACATTTCTGCTACACCAACTTTTCAATAATGGACTCCACTTTGGTTTGTGTATCTCGTGCAGACTACTGAGATAGAGTGAGGTAAGGCAGGGAGAGGTTTGGAAATAAGAATGAGAATTTTTAAACTAAGGCTTTGTTAACTCTGTGTCCATGTAGGTCAATGAATATATAGATGGTAGGTGAACAGATCTTGTGGTGCGTTAAAATACGCAACAGAGCTTTGGGTGACCTCAAATCTTGGACATGGCACAAAATGTTCCTCTTTTGAATGAGGTCAGAGGTGGGGAAAGCAGTTATAAAATTAGGGGACTGTGTATCTTTGGAACCCCAGTGGAAGCAGTCTCACTGAATATTTCTAAAATAGAGGTGGATTGATTCCTTTCCCAAACAAGGTTAGCATGGGTAGATGTAGAAGTCAAAACCAAATAGATCGGCCATGATCTTACTGAATGGCAGACTAAGTTTGTCTAAATGGTCTACTTCTGCTCTGACTTTGTGTGTTCATATGTTCAGATGCTTTTGGCATTAAACAATTCACTCTGCACCCTAAAGTTAACACTGACTATTGGTATCTACCATTCTTACCTGTTTGCCACCAGTGGTCTAGAACAGGAACTCTGAAAACTTGTTTGGCCCATTCTAAAGTGCTTGCATCACAATGCTCCCCAGCAACAAACAAAGTCCTGAACCTGGAGCAGAACAGTGTTAATAGTATGGGGCAGAGCCATTGACTATTTTTATAAGCTTCATCCTGGTCTACATCTGCCTCTCTATTTCCAGACTCTCAAAAAACATATCCCATAAAGTTCAGGATCAACAATTCTTTTCACTAGGCACTTTACAACTTTCTAGTTTCAATATGAAGTTCAACAACTTTAGATTGTAACCATCACACCCATTTTCTTGGACCGTAGATATCAATTATGATTCTGCCATTACCATTTGCACCTCTGTATCTATATTTTGTTCCTTTACAGTCTAAGTAACATCCAATTTTTGCCATACCTAATAATCCCTTTTATCATTTAATCACTCTTGCCCTCACATTTATTGGTGCATTCTCCTGTTCTTTCCTGACCCTATAATCCCAGTCCCTTTCATTTCCCTGGATCTTTCATTGTTGTTGAACTGATGAATCTCTAACTTCATTCAGTCTGAATGAAAAGATGTCAATCTGCAACATCGCATGTTTGTTCCCTCTAAAAAAGTTGCCTGTCCACTGAGCGTCTTAGACATTTACTGGTTTAATTACCACTCCACCAAAAGAGGTAAAGAAATAGCCCTGATTTTCATTCCAAATGTGGGTAAAGGAGAGGAGGGAAATTTCCCAGTTTGTCACATTTGCTGCAGGAGAAACAATGACTGGTGTGCATTTTGGTCTGGGGTAGGGGACATTGCACTACCAACACCTTAGCCCTCAGGACCTGGGAACAATGCATAAAGAAGTCTAGTGACCATACATGCAAATAGATCTTCAAAAGCCATAGCCTTAAAATGTATTGCTCCACTCACCACTAATTCTTCACTCATCTATCAAGGATCTTTATCAAACACATCATCTTCACAGACTCAGCTTTGTTAAACAAAAAGTCATTCACCGGTGTGGGCATCGCTGGGTATGCCTGAATTTATTACCCAACTCTAATTGCTCTTCATAAAGTGGTACTGAGCCACTTTGTTGAACTGCTGCAGTCCATGTGGTGTAGGTAATCCAAATTGCTGTTAAAGAGGGAGTTTCAGAAATTTGACCCAGTGGCTATGAAGGAATGGGGATGTAGTTCCAAGTCAAGGCAGAGTGTGGCTGAAAGAGGAACATGTGGGTGATGGGATTCCCATGTATATGCTGTCCTTATCCTCTAGGTGATAGAGATCACAGCCCCAGCATTGTTTTCAGGTGTAAATTCACATTTTACACATATTGTTTGCTATTTCATCATGGCAGACACATCAGCGAAAAATATTACAACACTCTCACTGATAAACTTACTTCTCTTTTACGAATGTGGGTTTCCTCCAGGTGCTCCAGTTCCCTCCCGCAGTCTAAAGATGTGCAGGTCAGGTGAATTGGCCATGCTAAATTGCCCATAGTGTTAGGTGCTTTAGTCAGAGGGAAATGGGTCTGGGTGGGTTACTCTTCGGAGGGTCAGTGTGGACTTGTTGGGCTGAAGGGCCTTTTCCACACTGTAGGGAATCTAATCTAATCTAATCTAAAACAAAGTGGCCACAATATGCAGCTAACCAGCATAGGGCATGAATTCACTTTCCAAAATAAAAATAGTGCTGAAATAACTGGATTGGTTGTGACTGAGGCACTGGCCAGTGACGGAGGTGGTGAACAATCAAAAGATGTTGGAGTCTTCCTCCCTAACCCACGTTCTCACATCCCACCTTGACCTCTTCCCAAAATCTTCTCTGTTTTACAAGCTGTAAATGATCACCCCCAATGCTGTCTTTTTGTATTTAGACTTTCTGATATTCAAGAACTGCTCTCTGGGTAACCAATGTTGCCTGAGTCTGAAAGAATAGACAAGTAGGATGCTGGAAGAACACAGCAAGCCAGGCAGCTGTGAGAAGTCAATATTTCAGGTGTAACCCTTCTCCAGTCCGGAAGAAGGATTACACCTGAAACATCAACTTCTCCACCTCCTGATAACACATGAATACCTCCACACGAACAACAAATGATAAGCTTCATGAAGTTAAAAATCACACAACACCAGGCTTTAGTCCAACAGGTTTAATTGGAAGTACAAGCTTTTTGGAGCACTGCTCAACCACCTGATGAAGGAGCAGGTCCTGAAAGTTAGTGTTTACAAATAAACTTGTTGGACTATAACCTAGTATTGTGTGATTTTTAACTTTGTCCACCCCAGTCCAACATCAGCTCCTCCACATCAAGGTCCATGAAGTTCACCTTCTATCATCTGGATCTTTGTAACGTAAAAAGATAATAGAACAATGGCTAATCTTAACACTTGGTTATTATCTCTCAGTCTTTAGTAACCAAGCAATGAATCAAATCCTAGAGGTGGACGTTGGGCAAACTTAAGTCCAAAGTCAACCAGTCCTTCAAACCATGCAACACCCATTGTGCAACAGGTCTCAAAATGATCAACCACTTTATTTTCTGTAAGAAGCTTTTATTTCCACAATTAATTCAAACAGTACAATGATAAATTAATCATTTTTTAAAAATTAAGTCATTCCTCATTCACTCCTTTCCTTGAGAAATGCACATACTACCTAATTCAGTGTTTCTGTAACAAAGAAAATCTTGCTTACATCAGAAGTGATTTTTAAGGGCTGCTGTGACTCAACAGAATAGCTGTAGCCATCATTTAAGCAGCTGTACAAATGGAAAACCTGTAAGAGCATGCATGGCATGAGCCACTTAATTTTTAATATGCATAACGTGAAAAGATTCTAATTAGTCCATCAGTGGTTTTGGGTGGTTAATGGGATGCCTAAAAACAGAACCAAAATAGTCATAGCCTTTATCTGATGCAGATGAGATGTAGGATCTCATACACAGAAGTTGATATATGTTGTGATTGCTTCACTCCTAAAAAATGAGCCATTACATATCAATTTCTTCCACAGTTCTATCCAAATAATGTTTGCTTAACATGACCCAGACCTAGTGTGAAAAGATCAGATCATCCTCACACATATAAAGTGACAACTACAGTTAAGTGTAACAAGGTCAGCGAGGTGGTCCTCATAGAATACGAGTTCCCTGATTGGAACCATTAACCTGGTTTAATCAGAGAGCCCTGGCTGACAGATATAAACAGGAGTTATCACCTTGTGTCTTTCACTGTGTCTCACACCTGCACTCATAACATGGGTGCTAGGGGAAATAAGCACTATCGCAGTTAGGCAGTAGTGTGGGGGTTTAAACAAAAAGAAAAAAAAATAAAGAACAGGCGTGTTAGATATCCTGTTCACTCTGAGGGAGCTGGATCAATGCCAAGGACTCTCCACATGTAAATAAGGGTTAACTTGGTGATGAGATACAAACCTTTTTGGAGTTATTTCAATGGTAACGGGGTGGGATTAATAATGTAACCATGCAAAAGTGCTGACTAGCTTCAAACAAGCAGTACAACTGGATTTACCATTGGAAAATGCAGCAAGTGGAGCGTATGAGTAGTAGGGTATTCCGCTGGAAGTGGGCACCCGCACCAGCCCAACTGAGCTGAGGGAATCACCACCTGAGTGAAGGCAATTGCACAGCCTCACTCAGGACATATCCTGAACAGAGGGACTCCAGGTTAGCCCACAGCAAAACCCCAAAACAAAGCCAAGCTTCAACCAAATAGTGAAAACTTTCTTCAGGATCTGGGCCAGCACAGCATTGTAATTGCTGAAAAAAAAAATAAACAGGCGTTGTTGGGTGTTTCCTTCCTGGTGGTGGAAACTGAATAAAGATTCATGCACCTTGTGTCTTTCACTGTGAATGAAAAAAAAAGAAACAGGAGTTTTAGGGGTCTGGTCAATCTAGGAGCTGGCTCTGTGCTAGCTGGGTCAGTGTCATGTACTAATAGATAGATGGTGCAAATAGATGGTGACTTGGTCATGGGATACTGGCCCTCGCCTATTTATTCTAGTAGCAATGCAAGAAAAACACACCCCTGAAGAGATTTGCTCACAACAGTCATCCTTGAGTTGGGATAAGCATTTCTGGCATCATGTCACTATTTGGAAAGTGTGACCTGTACAATACTGCTGTTGAAGACTGGGCCCAGTATGTGAAAAAATGTGTTTCTTTCTCTAGGCAAATGACATTGCAGAACATGAAAGGAATGAGTAACTCTCTGGAGAGCTGGTGGACCCTCAGCTTTTTCAGTCACCAGGAGCCTTACTTTCCGTGAGGTACCCAACACTAAAACCTTTCAAGAGTTGACAGATTTAGCTGAAGAATGTGATGACCCAAAGCTTCCTCTAATTCTGAGATGCTGTTGGTTTTGCTCGGCAGTTTGAGAACCAGTAGAATCCGTATCAGGATTTTAATGAGATTAAGATGACTGGCAGAAGCATGTGATTTTCGAAGTGACATGCTGAGAGACCATTTGGTATGTGGCATTTATGATGTGACCATGCAAAAGCACCTATGAATTGGTCACCCTCGCCAGTCCAACTGAGCTTTGTGAACACTACTTGAGTGAAAGCAATTGCTTAGCCTCACTCAGGCTATATCCTGAACAGGGGTCTCTAGGTCAGACCACAGCAAAACCCAAAAAACAAAGCCAAGCATTGGCCAGATGGTTAAAATTTTCTCATGGATGCTAGTTGGCAGGTCACTGTAGTTGCTGTTAGAATGTCGACTTGAGACAGCTAAAGTATTGCACTCGGCCTGACTTGAGTAAGAAAACTCATAAACCTGTATCCAGGAGAATGAACAGATCGAGTTAGACCCCATCGACAACCCCCTGAGAAAAAGAACAGGAAGTGACTTCACCACAGGAAATGACATCACCAACCCAAAGAAATCCAAACATATAAATAAAAAGCAGGAATTACCAGCAGTGCATCACCTGAGGCCCACTGAAGATGTTACCTAGTAGGGTGACGAAACGTCTGGAAATGAACCTTCCAGCTCAGCTAACAAATCTACATCCAGAACGTCAACCTGAGCTACAAATCTTCTCAAAACTTGCTGAGTCAAAACCATCCTGCACGTTGACCAGGAAGTGACTCTATAGTTCTGCAAGGCCCACCTAGTGCCATTTGTCTTACACAGAAATCAGGAGGGTGGAAAGTGAAGGAATCATCAAACCAGTACAATAGGCAGCACCGGTCATACCGATGGTGAAGCCTGACAAGTCAGTTCACCTTTGTGGGGATTTCAAATGAACAATAAGCCACTTTTCACAGCTGGATAAATTCCCAATCCCTCGCATAGAGGATTTATACACATAACTGGAAGCGGGGGCGGTGGTGGTGGGGCGGGGGGGGGGGGGGGTGCAGTCTGCTGTGGGGGAATGGCTGGCTTTGACGATGCTGGATATGTGCCATGCATACTGCAATCACAGTTAGATAAGGATTCCTAGATGTATTCTCCAACTAATACCCATAAGGGTTTGTCCCAATGTACAAAACTGCTGTTTGGGGTATCATCATCCTGTGCCATTTTCTAGCTGACATTGAAGAACATTTTACATGGTCTATGTCAGGTCGCCATTTACCTGGATGACGCGCTAATAACTGGGAAGACCAATAGGGAGCATTTAGATAACTTGGATATATTGCTGAAAACGTTACTCCAAGGCAGGCATATGCCTTGGGAGGTAAAGATGTGTCGTCTAGGTATGTTGAGAGATCTGCTTGGGTTACAGAATCTATTAGACCAGATTCCTACTGGAAAACAAAGTGAGGATGATCAAAGGCTCCCCAGCTCCCACGTCTGTACCAAAGCTTCGGTCTTTCCTTGAGATGGTGAATTATTAGGGACAATTGTTGCATAGGGCTCTATGAAGAAGGGCTCATGCCCAAAACATCGATTCTCCTGCTCCTTGGATGCTGCCTGACCTGCTGCACTTTTCCAGCAACACATTTTCAGCACAATTGTTACATAACCTGGCCTCCATCCTGTCATCCTTACATCTGCTATTCAAAAGGGGTCAGACTTTGGAATGGTTTCACAGCCAAAAAGTAGCCTTAAGGGAAGTGAAGCAGCAGCTATCGCAGGTGTTGAACACAATGATCCGAAGCGAGATCTGGAGCTGATATGCGATGTCTCTCTGTATGGTATAGGAGTAGTATTGACTCTCCGGTGGCCCAGTGGAGAGGAACATCCCAAAGTGTATGCCTCTGGATTGGCTGAAGCCAAACGAAAATATGCCCAGACAGAAAAGAAAGGTTTGGCAGTCAATGCCAGACACAAGACTCCGCTAAGCGAGAGAGGCAATTTATTTCATGGGAGTGCTTGGTGCCAAAACCATGGAAATGGCTCTCCATGAGTAAGTGGTAAGGTCAACGCGAGGTCAGGTCCCCTGACGTACAAAGTTCAGGTACAAGGCTGTTTTGAACAAGCACAAGGACCACCTGAAAGTTGCTAACCCGCACATGGGATAGGAACGAAATATATTCAGAAAGCTGGACTGATGACCTTGGCCATGCCATGTAGTTCGAGGGTCCCAAGGTGGAAGATGAGGCATTCTTCGTCCAGGTGACGGAGGGCTTAGATTTGATGGTGGAGGCGGCCCAGGACTTTTATGTCCTTGGCGGAGTGGGAGTGTTCCTCCTGTAAAAATGCTATCCCTTACTCCCAATTCCTCGCCTCCACAATATCTGCTCCCAGGAGCACCAATTCCACTACAGGCCATTCCACATGGCCTCCTATTTAAAAGACCGCAGTTTCCCCTCCCGTGATCAACAGTGCCCTCCAACACATCTCCTCCACTTCCCCACACCTCCGCCGTTAAACCATCCACCATTTCCCCTCCCTACAATCAGACTCCACCACATTTCTCTCCCCACCCCATCTGCATTCCACAGAGACCATCCCTCCGCGACTCACTCGTTAGAGCCACGTCCTCCACCAATCTACCCTCCACTCCTGGCACCTTCCTCTGCCGTTGCAAGAGGTGTAAAACCTGCACCCATACCTCCCCCCTCACCTTCATCCAAAGGATTCTTCCACATTCAGCAGAGATTTTCCTGCACATTCAAACACTTCATTGACTCTGTCTGTTGCTCTTGATGTTGTCTCTTCTACTTTGGGCAGACAAGACATCGACTGGTGGAACATTTCAGGGAATATCTCTGGAATACTCCCACTCCGCCAAGGACATACAAGCCCTGGGCCGCCTCCAACACCAAATCCAAGCCATCCATCACCTGGACGAAGAACGCCTCATCTTCTACCTTGGGACCTTCTAACTACATGGCATGGCCAAGGTCATTAGTTTCCTCATCCACCACCCCCCACCTCATCCCCGATTCAACCCTCCAACTCGGAACCACCCTCTTGAATTATCCTACCTGTCCATCTTCTTTCCACTGTCTGCTCCACCCTCCCCTGCAATCAGCCCCCACCTGCATCTACCTATCGCCTTCCCAGCTATCTCACGCCACCCTCCTATTTATCTCTCAGCTCCTATTTGTCCATCCCCCAAACCCCCAGCCGAATTCCTGATGAAGGGCTTATGCCTGAAGCGTCGACTCTCCTGCTCCTCGGATGCTGCCTGACCTGCTGTGCTTTTTCAGTGCCACACTTTTCACAAGCATTTCCCCTCAGAACAGCCAGCAATTCTGCCAGAACCTGCCAGAACCAGCCAGCAATTCTGCCTACCATCAAAGAAACATCCGAGGACAAGATGACACAACAGATATTGCAAAAACTGTTACTGCCTGAAGATGAATTTATTGTAAGATGCTCCTGGCCCAAGAATCAGGATACTGTCCAATAAACGCCGCCAGGATCTGAGGAACTGGACCTCGTGCAGAAATGCACAGGAAAAGCTACAGGATAAAGAATGGGCCTTCGTCCCAAGACGAGGTCAGCCAGGTGGACCTCATAGAATATGAGGTTCCTGATTGGAGCTGTTAGCCTGGTCCAGTCAGGGAATCCTGACTGACAGATATAAACAGAAGTGTCGCTGCAGGGAGTGGAGTGTATTATTTCCCCCTCCAACTCTATTTTGATTTAGTCCCTGCCCTCCCCTTCAATGTTTGATCACACAGCATTGCCCTTTGATGAGCAGGGCAGTGCTTGTCACTGGCCACTCGGGTGTTTTCCTATCGTCCTGGTGGTGGAAATTGAATAAAGATTCGTGCACTTTGTGTCTCTCACTGTGTCTCACGCCTGCACACACACACACCATTTAAAGAAAAAAATATATAAACAGGAGTTAAAAAAAACAAAAAAAACCCAAAAAATAAACAGGAGTATCTGAGGTTCTGTTCACTCTGAGAGCTGGCTTTGAGGGAGCTGGATCAGTGTCAAGGGCTTTCTACATGTAAATAATGGGTAATTTGGTAATGGGATACTGGCCCCTGTGGAGTTATTTCACCATCTCCCACTCCCCAGACCACTTGCCAAATTGATCACAATCCTTAAAAAAAATATAAACAGAAGTGTCGCTGCAGGGAGTGGGGTGTATTATTTCCCCCTTCAACTCTATTTTGATTTAATCCCTGCCCTCCCCTTCACTGTTTGATCACACAGCATTTGCCCTTTGATGTGAAGGGCACTGCTTGTCACTGGCCACTCGGGTGTTTCCTTTCTTCCTGGTGGTGGAAATTTGAATAAAGATTTGTGCACCCTGTGTCTTTCACTGTGTCTCACACCTGCACACACACAACATGGGTGCTGGAGAAAAAATAAGCACTACTGCAGTTCGGCGGTAGTGTGGAAAAAAAAGAAAAAAAAAGGAGTGTCATACTTGCACACACATTACATGAGTGCTGGGGAAAAAAAAATAAACAAAAGTATCTGCTGGGGAAAATATAAGCACTACTGCTGTTGGGTGGTAGTGTGGGGTAATAAAAGAAACAACAGGAATGTCAGAGATTCTGTTAAGAAGGAAAGAAAACCCAGAAGTGTCGGGGTTCTGGACACTCTAAGAGCCAGCTCTGAGCTAGATGGATCGGGATCATGTACAATGCACGTGTAAATAAAGGTTAACTCGGTGACGGGATACTGGCCTTTGTGGAATTATTTCAACTCCAGTACCCCTGCATTAGGTAAATTCTAAGGGGAATTAAAGTGGGTTAAAACATATAATTTCTGTAAAATGTCACCTTGGAAACTGGTATGATCTTCCATGTTTAGTTTCAAAATCTTGCTGACGAATAGCTCTCAGTGCAGTTGGTGCTGTAAACATAGATACTACTCCATGTTCTGCTAATAAGCGAAAGTATGCTCCAGCATTTGGGGTCCCAACAGGTTTCCCCTGTAAAGAGGAATGGATAATTGAAATTATACAGTTGGACTGAGAAAAAATATCTACTCCAGGGAATAATTAAAACTCTTATTTTCTTTTGAATAATGCATAATAAGCTGTCTCATTAGGAAGCCAAAAATTCATGTGGATGCAATCTACTGAGTACATAAAATCACTAACTTGTCTCAACAAATAATTTGTAATATTGCTGAGTATGAATTTTGAACATTTCCCATTTTTACATTTCCTAGAATAAGAATATTTAAATCCCTAAATCCAGGTAGCGTGCCGACAGAGATGTATTACTCATCCATTTTGAGGTGCGTTTTATGGCACAATTAAGTTTTAAATGTCACAAGCTGTTACAATTCTCAATTTTATGCTGTGTTCTTGTTGTTCCAGCAAGGTCAAAGTTTTACAAGTAGTCTCGTTTGTCCCTATTAAAAAACATAACTGAATATCTTGCATATGTTATAGTATTATTACCTTCTTGCACAATTGAGATATTGAAATATTATTCCATAATGGCTTGAAAGACACAGATTGTGAACTGAACAATTAAATGCTTCCACCTTTTATATAATCTATCAAGTTAACAACACGTCATTAAATGTAGCAATTGTCTGGAAATTCCAAATTGTTCTAACTAATTTACTGATAAAACAACAAATTACTGAATCTTGTAGCAAATTTGTTGATTTAAAACTTTCCTCTATTTTATATAATCACTCAATAATTACCATAGAAAGGCATTGAATAATCAACATTCTAAAGATACAGCAGTACCTTGGAACTTGCTGTAAAATGTTGAAATGGATATTACTTGAATACTGATGTGCTCAATATGTTATCATTCCATTGCAATGTAAATAAAGGGCATAATGTAGGGAATTTTTAAATATTTATTAGGTCCTGTTCCACAGGAGTAACTTGACTTTTGTTACAGCAATTTATTAACTGAGAATCAATCATCGTAGAAGACATACTCCAGGAAAATAGATTGCAACAGATCTGGATAATAAATAATTCCCTTTATCTGGTGCAACTGACAACTTCGTAATCATTATTTACTCAGGCAAAATCTAAACTTCATCAGGTAAGTCGATTACGTTACACTGGAGTTTCAAATTAGGCCATTAATATTTCCCATAGGAAATAACAGATCAAAAAGTTTAGCAATAATCAAAATTTCAATTTTAGTAGATAGGGTGCTACAAGTTTGGAATTGGTATTGTCACTCTTCAACACTCCTAATCACACCCATAGACAGCCTCAGATATTGGGAGTGCGAGGTTCAGCTCACAGAAGCATGAGTCACTGCAACTGTCAAAAATAAGTGAACAGTTGACCTGAATTTGAATCACGTTTTCAGATATGTGTAAATATGTGGTTGCGCGCACATGTGGGTATATACAGGGCAGGGGGAGAGTCGAATCACAATCAGAAACAAGATGTGGATTGATAGTCAGAGAGGATGAAGATCTGGGGAAGGGTCGTATCTGAACCTTTGGAAATGGGAGCTAGGTCATCAGGAATCTCAGAATCAGAATTTACAACGCTGTTTACTTGGTAAACACCATGTTTTATTTAAAATTTTGGAAACTTTAAGACTAGCTTGCTCTTAACTTATTTTCAGTAGGAATCTGAAGCAAACATCAAATTGATCAAGTTTACATCTTAATTACAGCTGTTTTTTTTCTGGATTGCTGGTACAACCAATATGAGGTAAGTTTACTGTATCTCTTATCGGGGATCTCCAATCAGTAGGTTGTTCTTCAACCCTGATACCAACTGCCTTTTACTTCCAAACAGAAACCATGCTTCTTTCGCCAGTTTTTCTTCCATCCAGCTGTGTGAATCTGGACTCAGGTACATTTTTTATTTCTCTAATCTCTCAAATAATTTCACCCCTGAGTTCCATAACAACCTTGTCAATTCTTTAATCATTTTCTAACATCCACATGACCAGAGGTCATTTTGTTTTCTACTTTTCCCTTCACCTTGGCTCTGTTCCTACTTCTAGTTATTCATCTGTAACATCTCTTGTTTCTGATAAGAAAAATCAGTAAACTGAAAAATCAATCTACTCTTTCTCCACAATGTGACCTACTTAACAATTCCAGTATCTTGTATTTTTATTATATGAAAATATTTACTCACAAGCCAGTATCACCTTTGGATACATTTTCAATTTATTATACTTCAAAAGCTGATTTAAATCCTGCACTACCAATGGGCACACTCAATTACAGCAATAGTACAGTGTTCACTACGGCAATCCTAGCATCGCTGACTTGTTTTAATTGCTGAGTTTCAAGTGCGTCAAGGCTTCATCACTCTCTTGCCACTTCAGGGCATCTACCCTGCCTTAGGATTTCTTCTCTCTTATCTTAACACAATTGTCTCAGGAATTATACCTTACTCCCAACCTTAGATGGGGAACCATTTGCTCAGGACCCTACTGCCTCCAAACTTCGGAGCTGGGTTTTGACACAACGTAAATGAAAATTGAACTGGAACAATACAGAAAAAGATCGAAAGGGTGTTTAAAATACAACAGTAGAATCATTATTTTTTTAGTGTTTATGATTGTTTATGATGTAAAATTGTTGAATTCAGTGTGGAGTCTGGAATCCTGTAAAAATGCCTTAGTGGAGGTTCAGGGGCTGCTCCTTGGGCTTCCAATGAGCTTCATTAGGAGTGTCGGAGACAAAGACAGACAGGGTAGGAGTAGATAGAGAATTAAAGGGACAATGTTCTGATAAAATGTCACAACCTGAAGCATTAACTCTGTTTCTTTCATCAGACAACTTACAATATTTTCTATTTTTATCATTCTACAGAGGAACTGTATACCCTACATATTCCCTCGTTACCATTAAGGTACAAGCACTGGGAGCTACTAAAGCGTTTAGTTTGTTTATAAACTCTCTGCTGCCAACACTGAATTCGAGGTGTTAAGGCATCTTCTTACCTTTCATTTTTGTCAAATTCTCTCATCTCTGAAAAGTTGAGTATGGCTTCAAATGCTCTGGATGCTTTCTAATACCTCGTGCAATTAGCTATCTATCACATGAGATTCTAGACATTGGCCATCAGCAGACCTGTCAACTATTGATGCATCAAAGCAATACCACACCTTGTAGACATTAGTAATCAACCTGTTCAGATGTCTTATTATACACCTCTGGAACAGGAAATTCGAACTCAGGTCTCCTGGCTCAGTGGTAGAGATAGTACTGTTGTACCATAAGAGCTCAAACCTGACCCTGTACCTATTTTTCAAATCAAGCAGTTCAGAGTTGTTATGCACACCTCTGCAGCAGGTAGGATTTGAACCTGGGCTTCCCAGTCCAGGGTATGGACACTACCACTGAACCAAAGAGGGGCCCCAATCTGATCCTGTGTTCATCTAATATCAATTAGATTCTCTAGCCAGCTATCAGAAGTGGAAACCTTGACTAATCATCTACTTCTCTAAATTTCAGCACTCAGACAGAGGTGATCTCCTCATGATAGTAACTAAGGCAGGTTAGCCTACCACAAAACCAAGTCTTATATGTTCATTATTCCAGACCTCAAATGGGACTTTTGTCATTGACTTGCTTAATTTGCTTACACCTGCAAACTGTTCTGTGGAAAAGTACTCAATAATCTTTCACCTACCTCATACAAAACAGTTGTATTGCCATGAAGGAGTGGTCCATAGCAAATATACGAATGGCCCACTACCCAGCCTAGATCAGAAGCTGCCCACCAGACCTGGAAGATGCAAAACAAAAGATTATTGATACAAAAACACTACAAAAAGAAGTTTTCATGAAAATCTGACACAAATAATAAGCTTTACCTCACCAGGCTTGAGACCATATACTTTTGACATAGTCCAATTTAGCATGACTGCATAGCCACCAGAAGTACGCACGACTCCCTAAAATAAATTATAACAATCAACTTCATTTGATCCAACTTGGGATGGTGCCAGTATCTTACAAATGATTTGACAAAAGAATACAAAAAAAAAAGGTTTTTGCTCATCAACAAATTATTCCTGGTGGAATAGTGTGCCTATACACATACCAAGCTTGTTACTATGTAGGGATTTTGGACAGTGTTGAACAACCTGCTAATGCTTGTCTTGTTCTCAAGGAACATTACCAAATAACATGTGACATTGGCCGCCTGGCACATACTGGGAGATATTACGGTAGATGGCCAGTGGCTTAGTCAAAGCTATAGGATTTAAGGTGATTCTTGAAGAAAGAAAGGTAGCTAGATTGACATGATTTGAAGACGCTGGTGTTGGACTGGGGTGGACAAAGTTAAAAATCACACAACACCAGGTTATAGTCCAACAGGTTTATCTGGAAGCACTAGTTTTCAGAGCACCTGATGAAGGAGCGGTGCTCAGAAAGCGAGTGCTTCCAAACAAACCAGTTGGACTACAACCTGGTGTTGTGCGATTTTTAACTAGTTAGATAGAATCATTTAAAGTAAGGAATTTGAGAGTTTAGGCCCAAAACTGCAGAAGATACAGCCAATGATGGTCAGTATAAAGACAGCATAAATACCCAAGGGTTGCAAGGCTGAAGGAGGCTTGAAAATCATTAAGTAGTTTTAAAATCTAGGCATTACGCAACCAGTTGCCAATGTAGGTCAGCGAGTTTAGGGGTGAACAGTGGATAAGAGGTGGTGCCAGTGGGGAAATGGGCAGCAGAAGCAGCGATGTGTAGTTCTCTCCAGGACAGGACCCACATTAAATTCTGGCCACTGTAACTACAAGCCCATTTTGTTCAAACGTTCACGGTCCAAATCAAGTTAGGAGTGTGCAGTTTCTTACCTTTGGTAACCCTGTTGTCCCTGATGTATAGAGAATATACAAAGGATGGTCAGAAGATACCGGGACACAGTCATGAGGTTGAGCAGCAGAAAGCTCTTCGTCCCAATCTAATTCATGGCCAGATGTCAAATGAACTCTCTCCTAAGACATCATTCAGAGATACACAATCAGAAATACAATGATTAATGTATAATGATCAACTTTTTTTTGTTCTGTCAAATTGTATGTTATCTTTTAATGAAGTCACACAAATGCTTCTGACCTCTCCCCCATATAAAAATAATAGAAACATAGAAAAAATACAGCGCAGTACAGGCCCTTTGGCCCTCGATGTTGTGCCAATCCAAGCCCACCTAACCTACACTAGCCCACTATCCTCCACATGCCTATCCAATGCCCGTTTAAATGCCCATAAAGAGGGAGAGTCCACCACTGCTACTGGCAGGGCATTCCATGAACTCACGACTCGCTGAGTAAAGAATCTACCCCTAACATCTGTCCTATACCTACCACCCCTTAATTTAAAGCTATGCCCCCTCGTAATAGCTGACTCCATACGTGGAAAAAGATTCTCATGGTCAACCCTATCTAAACCCCTAATCATCTTGTACACCTCTATCAAGTCACCCCTAAACCTTCTTTTCTCCAATGAAAACAGCCCCAAGTGCCTCAGCCTTTCCTCATGCGATCTTCCTACCAATCAGGCAACATCCTGGTAAACCTCTTCTGCACCCGTTCCAGTGCCTCCACATCCTTCCTATAGTATGGCGACTAAAACTGCACAAAATACTCCAGATGCGGCCGCACCAGAGTCTTATACAACTGCAACATGACCTCAGGACTCCGGAACTCAATTCCTCTACCAATAAAAGCCAGTACGCCATATGCCTTCTTCACCGCACTATTTACCTGGGTGGCAACTTTCAGAGATCTGTGTACATGGACACCAAGATCCCTCTGCTCATCCACACTACCAAGTATCCGACCATTAGCCCAGTACCCCATCTTTTTGTTACTCATACCAAAGTGAATCACCTCACCCTTACCCACATTGAACTCCATTTGCCACCTTTCTGCCCAGCTCTGCAGCTTATCTATATCCCGCTGTAACCTGACACATCCTTCCTCACTGTCAACAACTCCACCCACTTTTGTATCATCCGCAAACTTGCTCACCCAACCTTCTCGCCCCTCCTCCAGGTCATTCATAAAAATGACAAACAGCAATGGTCCCAAAACAGATCCTTGCGGAACACCGCTAGTAACTGCAAATCTTGATGTATTTGAATCGTGCAGTTGATGTAATTGATATGATCGTGATTATTTGCATTGTGTTTGAATTCTATGCAAACAAGAACCTTTTAAAACTTAAAAATTTTATTTTGTTCAATTTTATTTAGATTCATTAGTAAATAGAATTCTAATACATAAGCTCATTATCAGTCAGATAAACATCTGGTCTAAAATACCCAACCCCAAATGAATGTTGTAGCAGTTAAATATTCCACTTCCCACATATGCAAGAAAATCCCTCAAGTGAGTTTGTTAATATCAACAACAATACAAATGTAATCATATAACATTTTAACACAAAATCACAACCTTTCAAAACATTTCACACAATGTATGTAATATCAATATCAAGGAGAGCCCGTTTGTGCTGTGAATTAGCACCCACTCATGTGGGATCAAGATTGCATTAATTAATTTATTTCTAACTTACATAGCCTCAGGAATTAACAGAAACCTGTTCTCTCTGCAATGCTCACTACTGTCCCCAGCCTCTCCATCACACACCTCTGCCACCATCCCACATTCAGGTGAACTCTAAACTAGGTCATCGAGGTGAAAGTACTCTATGCTGAATTACCCCCATCTCATTATGGTTAAACGAGCATCTCATAATGAACAGTGTCAAATCAAAAATATTCATTGCAAAACTGCTCAATGGTTCAATAAGTAGCTGTGCCATACGCACCAGAAAAACATTAAGCTTGAACTTTGAGGTGTCTGTAATTAGATGAGCTCAGGTAGTAATAGGGGAGAGGTCCAGACCAAAGCTCTAGGGACAAGGGTTCAAATCCCACCACCGCTGCTGGTGGTACTTAAATTTAAAGTGTCAAAGTTTATCAGTGACATTTCTAAAAACCCATTTGATTCACAAATGGCCTTTAGGGAGGGTAATCCCATTCCTGATGAAGGGCTTCTACCCAAAACGTCGATTTTCCTGCTCCTCGGATGCTGCCTGACCTGCTGTGCTTTTCCAGCACCACTCTAATCTTGACTCTGATCTCCAGCATCTGCAGTCCTCACTTTCACCTAATTGATTTTAACCTTACTGTGAATCCTTATCCAGACTGCCTGAAATAGCTTAACAAGCCACGCAGTTCAAGGTCAATAGACGCACAGATGGACATTAAATGCTGGCCTTGCAACCTACATTCACTTCCCACAAAAGAATGAAAACAAAATCTGCACTTTTATGATTTTGGAGGAATAATTTGTAATAGTTTCCACTTCCATTTTCTATTCGACAATCAACTTCAGAATCAGGTGCATTGACATTAACAGGACAGTTGCAATAACAGCCTGCAGTTTTAATAACACAGAAACTGGCCTAAGATACTTCATAGAAGTGTTAGCAAAAACATGGATGCTGAGGAATAGGTAATTATAAGAGGGATGACCAGTAGCTCAGTTGAAGATATGAATCTTATGTCAAAATGCCATTCATTTGATTTGGCACTCACCATGTTAGGTCGATTGTATATTATGACTTTATCTGGCTTGTGTTGAGCAATGTTCAAAGCTTTTTCCAGCAAGGGTATATATTCTACTCTTCTCCCTGGCTCAATACCAAATGATGATGTCACAATCAGTTTTGGCTAAAGTATAAGAAAATAAATGGAAGTGTATTGAAAAAAATATAAACTTTTATTTTTTATTTTGCCATGGAAAGCATGGCTAATAAGTCCAAAATGTTTATGTAGTTAACATACAACAATGATGTCACTGCTCGATACTGTAGCACATTAAATCGACAGAAATAAATGGATTGGAAGTAGATAACTGATACACTGAAACATTGTTTTGGAAGTTTTATAATTATCCTGTTATTGTACTGAACCTGAAAATGTGTTGCTGGAAAAGCGCAGCAGGGCAGGCAGCATCCAAGGAACAGGAGAATCAACGTTTCGGGCATAAGCCCTTCTTCACCTTGACCTCCTTCCCTGAAGAAGGGCTTATGCCCGAAACGTCGATTCTCCTGTTCCTTGGATGCTGCCTGACCTGCTGCGCTTCTCCAGCAACACATTTTCAGCTCTGATCTCCAGCATCTGCAGTCCTCACTTTCTCCTCGAAGATTGTACTGAACCTGCCAATTACTGCAACATGCCATTTATTAGTCATTCAAGACATTAATTTCATTTACTTTGCAATGAAAAGTCTTTTACATTTAACTAGTTTAGTAAATTACACCATTTATTCTGTCTAGAGATAGGAAATGTCAAAAAAACAAGCAAGAGACACATAAATATTGAGTTGCACATGAGAATGTTAATACTTAACAATTTATTGCTTGTGGAATCTTTTCTAAAACATCTGATGATTTATAAATTTTAAACCAATTACTATTTATGACAACACTATGGAATATACACCAAAAAACAAAAATAATAAACTGCAGGGAAATGTATTCCTCAATCTTAACTTCAAAACATTATGAGAGATGGTAGCAAACAGTTACAATATTGTTCCACATTAATATATTGGATTTCTTGTCTTGGTTTTTGTAACATATACAAATTGATCTTGGAGACGAACATTCCAAGGGATTTAACTCAGGAACGTATCCAGACTTTTCTCACTACTTTATACAAAGCATGGAAAGGAGAATGTAAACAAAGGCAGAAACACAAAATGGCCAGGTCTGACTATGATGCCTCATGTGATTGCATAGTGGTAGCCTTTATAAAAGTTAATGCTTAGGAAACGAACCACTGAACAGAATCATATACAAAGAATTAATACCAACAGGAGGGGGTGAAGAGAAATCTGACAAGAGAGATAGACACAAGAAATTTCCACGTTTTTTCCTTTGTAATCAACATTTGTGAAACACTGAATTTTGAAACTTTAATCAAGATTGGTCAGATTACATGGAACTGTTTCCAAAAGTTACTAGAGGTAATGAGGAAATCGAGGCTAAGAACAGATAGAAACAGGAAATTTGGAGCTTGGGGCCACAGCAACTGCAGACGTGGCCACAAACGATGGAATAATAAATAGGAATGTATGAATGCAGAAGAGGAGGTCAAAGAACTAAACTAGGGATTAAAATGATACAAATAATAACACTGAAATGAGACACTATGATACAGAAATTTATGATACCTAATGTATTCAAACTCATACTTTCAGAAATCCAAAAAGGATTATATTTTTATTATATTCCCTACAGTGTGGAAACAGGCCCTTCGGCCCAAATAGTCCATGCAACCTACCCAGACCCACTCCCCTACATTTACCCCGACTAATCCACCTAACACAACGGGCAATTTAACATGGCCAATTCACCTAACCTGCACATCTTTGGACTGTGGGAGGAAACCAGAGCACCCAGAGGAAACCCATGCAGACATGGGGAGAATATGCAAACTCCACACAGACAGTCGCCTGAGGCTGGAATCGAACCTGGGACCCTGGTACTGTGAGGCAGCAGTGCTAACTCAGCTGAGCCATCGTGCCTGATTTCAATTCAACAGTCTTTTCTTTTCGTCTAAAGAATGAACATTACAGCATTGCAGCTGTCCTAGATCCAAATTTTATCCCATATTTGAATCTACCATTTGCTTATACTGGAATTCATTTTGTAGGAGTATGATTTTCCATATTGGTTCTTCTTAATTTTACCTTCGCATGGTTAATACGAGTAGACAGCTCCTTTGATGCGAAGCCACCAAATATCAAACTGTGTATTGCTCCAATTCTAGCACAAGCCAACATTGTGTATATCGCTTGTGGAATCATTGGCATATAAATGGCAATACGATCACCCTTTTTGACTCCATGTTGTACCAGGACAGCAGCCAAACGCGAAACCTATAACATTTCAAAACAATATACGATACCAACAATTACTTTCAGTGAAAAATGGCAGTTGCACTGATGTAAGAAAATACCATTAAATGTTTATTCTTACTTTATAAAACAGGCATTTGGTATGCCTGCCTTTCATGATCATTGCATCGAGTGTTGGAGTTGGGAAGTCATGTACAGGGCATTGGTTAGGCCACTATTGGAATACTGCATTTAATTCTGGTCTCCCTGCTATAGGAAGGATATTGTGAAACTTGAAAGGGTTTATAAAAGATTTACAAGGATGTTGCTAGGGTTGCAGGGTTTGAGCTCTAGGGAGAGGTCGAAACATTTTGGGACAAATTTCCCTGGAGGGTCTGAGACTGAGAAGTATGGATGGGGTGAAAAGCCAAGGTCTTTTCCCCAGAGTGGGGGAAGTCCAAAACTAGAAGGAGATAGGTTTAAGGTGAGAGGAGAAAGATTTAAAAGGGACCTCAGGGGAAACTTTTTTCATGCAGAGGGTGGTGCATGAATGGAATGAGCTGCCAGAGTAGGTGGTGGATGTTGGTACACTAACATTGTTTAAAGACATCTGGATGGGTATATGAATAGCAAGGGTTTTGAGGGACATGGGCCAAATGCTGGCAAATGGGACTAGATTAGGTTAGGATATCTAATCAGTATGAATGAGTTGGACCAAAGGGTCTGTTTCTGTGCTGTACGACGCTATGACTCTAGTGGTAATCAAGTTAACATTTACTATATTTTCCAGTTTTAGCATAAGAAATTGAACAATTGTGCAAAGGTATAACATCTCATCACATTTCTATGCCCAAACACAGCAATAAATATTTAAGTGATATACATTCAAAATCAAAAGGCTCATATATATTTTTGTCCTTGTTTCTGATCCGCTATTAATTTCTTCAGGATTTCCAGCAAGCTAACCTCATTTCTACTGTAATTATGGAGGCAAAGTAATTATTCAACATGTCTGCTATTTCCCAATAGATTTGACAATATCCCACTTTCAGTCTTTAGTGGGCCAACATTATTTCTGACGACATCCTTTCCCTTTACGTAACAATAATGTTTTCTTATTGATTTTGTTGTCCCTTGCAAGCTTCCTTCACCTTTGTACCTTTCCCATTCAGCAGAATCTGTGCAGCTTTTTACAGTTTTGTAAGCCCCTTCTCTTAATTGTATGCTGTCCCATATATCATTTGTTTTCCATGGCTTTTTTCCTACGGATTTCTTTTCCTGCTTGAGGTATTTGTATTGGCTTTTGTGTTGGTTTAAATGATTCTTTAAACATCCTCCACTGTTCTTCAGTTGTTTTTCCCTATTTGCAGATTTTCCCAGTTTAAGTTCAAAATTCACTTCCTAAGGTACTCATATGGAACAGCAGAGCATTACGATTGAAAAATTAGCAGCAGAAATGGCAGATGATTATGAGCTGGTTCATAAATTAAACTGTGGCTTCCAACATCAACTTCAATTTGAGAATCAGAAATTGGGGAAAAGAAAAATCCTCAGGTGATAAGTGAAAACTCCATTTGCCTCCTCTCAGCCCAGCTCTGCAGCTTATCTATGTCTCGCTGTAACCTACAACATCCTTCGTCACTATCCACAACTCTACTGACCTTAGTGTCATCCACAAATTTACTAATCCACCCTTCTATGCCCTTATGCAGGTCATTTATATAAATGACAAACAACAGTGGACCCAAAAACAGATTCTTGCGGTGCCCCATTAGTAACTGAACTTCAGGTGAATATTTCCCATCAACCTCCACCCTCTGTCTTCTTTCAGCTAGCCAATTTCTGATCCAAACTGCTAAATCACCCTCAATCCCATGCCTCCATATTTTGTGCAATACTCTATCTTGGGGAACTTTATCAAGCAACTTATTGAAATCCATATATACCACATCAACCGCTTTTTCCTCATCCACCTATTTGGTTACCTTCTCAAATAACTCAATAAGGTTTGTGAGGCATGACCTACCCTTCACAAAACTTGTTAACTATCCCTAATCAACTTATTCATCACTAGATGATTGTAAATCCTCTCTCCTATAACCCATTCTAACACTTTACCCACAACTGAAGTGAGGCTCACTGGTCTATAATTTCCACTCTACTCCCCTTCTTGAACAAGAGAACAATATTTACTATCCTCCAGTCTTCTAGCACCATTCCTGTAGACAATGACAACATAAAGATCAAAGCCAAAGGCTCAACAATCGCCTCCCTGGCTTCCCATGGAACCCTAGGATGAATCTCATCTGGCCATGGGGATTTATGTATTGTTACACTTTCCAGAGTTGCTAACACCTCCTCCTTATGCACCTCAATCTCATCTTGTCCAGTACCTATACCTCAGTATTCCTCAACCACATTGTCTTTTTCTAGTGTGAATACTGACGAAAAATATTCATTTAGCACTTATCCTATCTCCTCTAACTCCATGCACAACTTCCCACTACTATGCTTGATTGACCCTAATCTTACTCTAGTCATTTGTTTATTCCTGATAATAGCTATAGAAAGCCTTAGGGCTCTCCTTGATCCTATCCGCCAATGACTTCTCATGTCTCCTCCCGGCTCTTCTTAGCTCTCTTTTTAGGTCTCTCCTGGCCACTTGTAACTCTCAAGCAACGTAACTGAGCCATCACATCTCATCCTAACATAAGCCTTCTTTTTCCTCTTGACAAGAGATTCAACTTCCTTAGTAAACCAACATTCCTGTACTCGATAACTTCCTCCCTGCCTGACAGGTATACACTTATCAAGGAACCACAGTAGCTGGTCCTTGAATAAGCTCCACATTTCTATTATGCCCATTCCCTGCAGTTTCCTTCCCTATCCTATGCATCCGAAATATTGCCTAATTGCATCGTAATTTCCTTTCCCCCTGTGGTATATACCTATCCCTTTCCATCACTACAGTAAACCTAACCAAATTGTGGTCACTATCACCAAAGTGCTCACCTACCTCCAAATCTAACACCTGGCCCGGTTCATTACCCAATACCAAATCTAATGTGGCCTCGCCCCTTGTTGGCCTGTCTATACACTGTGTCAGGAAACCCATATTGGACAAAAACTGACCCATCTAAAGTACTTGAACTATAGTATTCCCAGTCAATATTTGGAAAGTTAAAGGCCCCCAAAACAACTACCCTGTCACTATGTTGTAACGAGAATGTGCTACTTGTTATATCATAGTGGAGAACCGAGTTCAGATGCTTCTGAATTGGAAATTCCTCAAATTAAATTGGATAATGAGGAAGTTCTCAAAAATTTGGATAAATTATTTTCCAGAGGAAAATCGAAATTACCTGAAAGAGTTGTTACAATCACGGGCAGATATGTAAGAATAAGCTGGGAGAAATATTCAAGGCAGGCTCAACATAGTACAGAATGATTTATATAAACAATAAATGAGCTCCATTCTCATCAATGTCCTATATCTTTTCAATTACATGGACACAGAGGGAACACAGACAATTATAGCAATTTAAGGGACGAGTTTACTTCAAGAGTATCTCATCTCAGCAAAGCCAACACTCCTCCTTATCGAGTGAGCATACTTATATGGTTTTGCTCTTTTCAAAGTAGTACCAAAGACTAAAAGTCGTATGTTCAACTAAGGATCTTTAAATTGTTTACAGAATAGCACAAGTGGTCAACTACCTTCTTCAAAATAGTATTAGTATGAGGTCTGTCTTGAAGGAACCTTGAGGCAAACTTCAAAAGACAATCACAATAGCATCATGGTACAATATATTCTGTATTACCTTTTCCAGGGCTTCTTTGTAGGTAATTATCTCTTTGGTGTCAGTAACAGGACTGTCATAAATGATGGCAATTTGATCTCCCAGTCCATTTTCAACATGGCGATCTAATGCATTGTAGCATACATTTATTTCACCATCAACAAACCTGGAACATATAGCAGAAACACAGGATTTTGTTCACTTTCACATAAGTTGCATATAATAAATGACTGGGAGGTGTTCCATCATAGTCTTGACAGTGAAATGCTACAGTTAATGTTTGTGTTTTTATACTTAGGACAATATCTGCCACTGCTTGAGTGGAATGAATGGAAAATACAACTGTGGCATTTACCCTGTGAGACATCTTCGTCACTCCTTCCAGCTCCCATTATTTACCTGCTTTTGGACACTCCAGCTCCTACATAAAAGGCCACTGGACAGTGGTAAGGTTTTGCAAGTTTTGCATTGCTGTATCCCAACATAGTGAATTTGGAGGACATCGTACCATAACCAGGGTCCCAAGCTCTGTTAACCCTCTGTCTGCACTTCAGCCAGCAGGTCTCCCTAATGATGTGTCGTCAGGTGCAGTCCTACAGCACAGCACCAATGAGAGGTGTGAACTCCTCCTTACATACTGCAAGATTTTATCTTGAGTCTTGATGTTAATGTTTGACATACTCTCATATCACTCCACAGAAAAAAATTAAGCTCGCAAGAGTGTTTTTAGATTGGAGGCCCCTAGTGCACAGCTGAAGGTGCCACTAAGCTTGTCATTTGACCAGTAAATTTCATTTGTTCTTCAGACACATAACGTGCTTCACCAACACAATTACCTCTTGAAACTCACTGACACAACCAGTGCCTATTTCAGAGAATGCCAGAGTGGACAACATAAGGAATTCAGAATGGCTTAACTAAATTGAGGCATTAGACTGGGATATGTTGCTACCTCCACTTCAAGCACAAAACTTTATAAGTATCATAAAAAGTTGAGTATTTTATAATTCATGCAGGATAACATCTCTTAAAACATGACTGCATATACCAAGAATCTCAGTGAGTGTTATAATGAACCACTGTCATCTCACCTCATGCATGGGGAGGGTATGCAAGTGACTGAGGAAATAAGAAACAAATTTATTGGACACTATATGTGAGCTTGAAGGATGCTTACACCTCCTTGTAATGTCCAAGAACACAATGGCCCTGTTCTCACAAGGTGCCACAGGTTACAGCTTTGTATTCTCTTTTCTGACTTTCAATTATTTTGCATACTTTTCTCCTACAAGTAACAAGGAAAACGAGATAAGTTGGAAAAAAAAAGAGGTGTGCCATCTCAGTGACCAAGCCAACAGCTAACATCTGGAAATTTCTAAGCATGAACCATTTAGAGATATCCGCCATGGCACCATAATTAGTAAGCAGCTGCTGGTTTACTGGGCCAGTGAATGAAAACATTAATACAGGAACGATGATACATTAAAAAGAAATGAAATGCAATAACACGCCTCTGACATGGAAAAATCACTCCAAGAATCTTCACAGGAGGCAAAGGCAAAATGGCACTGAATTAAAGCAGAAAAGGAAGTGACCAAAGGTTTGGTCAATGGAGTTGATACTAAGGGCAGTAGGTGCATAAACAGTGGGGTTTACAAACAGACTTCCAGTACATAAAGCTTACATAGCTAAAAACAGAGCCACCATTGAAGAATGAATGAAATGCCTTTATTGTCACTTAACAATAAAAAAAAGTTAAAAAAAATCACACAGCACCAGGTTATATCCAACAAGCTTATTTGGAAGCACTCGCTTTTGGAGCACTGGTCTATCATCAGGTGGTGTTGTGTGATGGGGTATGGGGTAAAATGATCTCTTTAAGCTATATATTGTTTTGATTTGGAGGTGCTGGTATTGGACTGGGGTGTACAAAGTTTAAGAAATCACACACCACCACCTGATGACAGACCAGCGCTCCAAATGCGAGTGCTTCCAAATAAACCTGTTGGACTATAACCTGGTATTGTGTGATTTTTAACTTTTTTTATTATTGTTACCCCATACTAGGGTAAGATGAAATGAATATAACACCAGAAACCGAAATCAGAGGAGCAGAAAGCTTCAGGGAGAGAGATTGGAGGGCTGGAGGAGATTTAAACACAACAGGGGCGGCACGGTGGCTCAGTGGTTAGCACTGCTGCCTCACAGCACCAGAGACCCAGGTTCATTTCCCGCCTCAGGCAACTGTCTGTGTGGAGTTTGCACATTCTCCCCGTGTCTGTGTGGGTTTCCTCCGGGTGCTCCAGGTTCCTCCCACAATCCAAAAATGTGCAGGTTAAGTGAATTGGCCATGCTAAATTGCCAGTAGTGTTAGGTGAAGGGTTAAATGTAGGGGTCTTGGTGGGTTGCTCTTCAGAGGGCCGAAGGGCCTGTTTCCACAGTGTAAGTAATCTAATCTAAAAGAAATAATATTTGGTTAAGTGGCCCAAAATTGAACCTTCTGAATTGTCCCACAGCTGAAGAAACTGGACCTGACAGGAAATTGGCCAAACTAAACAGCAGCTTTTTGCTCCAGAGAACAGTGGAATCCAAAATCAAAGAGGTCACACAGGTTGAGGGGGAACAAGTCACAACAAGCCCAAGGATTGTGTTTTGGAGAATTTTCAATCATACTTGACTTCTGGCCAGTGGCTGAGGCCTTGCACTTTACACCTCCCCAGCAAGGCAACTCTGAGCACAACTTGTAGGTTTTTGCATTTCTTGGTCATCTCGTCCACAGCTCAATGATACTAAGGAGATAAAATTGATGTTAATGTGCCTAAGCCCCAAAATTTATTCGACCTTACCCAGCCCTCAGAATATGGGAGGAAGGGAGCTCGGGTCATGAAAACGACAATCCCATCTGCTATAGGATACCATGGGGGGACCTCATGAAGGGTGTAATTCAGTGTAGGCAGTGAAAAGGGAGCGCACCATGCAACCACATTTGCCAGGGGCCCATGGAGAAGTTCATAGGAGCCTTCAGTAACCTAGCTCAGATTGCACTGACACTATCAAAGATGTTAAATTGGATGCAAATGCTTGTCTCACATATCACTACGACAGCAAGGATTGCCTACAAACATTTTGATCCTACAAAAAACACCCACACAAGAGGACTGGGTGAAAAGGAGGTTGGTCTGGGATTGGGAGAAAGAGATTCATGAATCAGAGCAGCCTAAATCAGGCAAGGGAAAAATGCACTCAGAAAATCCTCAAACCCCATGTGAAGGGACAAATGGGTAACCAAAACAAGGGAATTTATTGAAGTCATCCACCTAATCTAAAAACCTCCACATGCCATACCATGGTGAGAGATAGAGTTCAGCAGCAGAGTACCCAGGCAGTTAGCGCCACCACAGAAACCAGGCTCAAAACCCCAGTCCATGCTGCTGGAAGGACCGGAGCAACAAACATTTCATTTGTTAGGGGAGACCACACAGTCAAAGTTAGTGGAGGAAATCCTACGTCTAACTCCTTGTAGCCCTGGTTGGATACACTTGCCAAAGCGTAACAGTGCCACGCCTCTCCTTAGTGGGTGCAATTGTCTGATTTCCACAAATACGGAGACACCACTCAAGGAGAAGAGAAGAGATGTTAGAAAAACATTGCCGGGCTGTGACGTTAGCAGACTTTAGATCCTTAGCAGATTGAAATTAACAGCAGACCAGATTTTTAAATCAGACTGCAGCGGGGTTGCAGAAAATGTTTAATTAAACCTTTGTTCAAGAGTATAAAAATTTTAGTCATGTGACAAGTTCACTAAGGACATCATTTTAGGTAAGGGGACAACTTCTCTGCCTTCATCAAAAACTCATTACATGTATTAATGTAATGTATAAAAGATAGTTATTATGTTGTTGACACTGCTTCAGGCATAAGACATTGTGATAGCTTCCTGTTTATCTGAACCTGAAATGGAGACATATTGACTGTATCTCATTTGGGCTAGTCATCAATCTACATTCTCCAAATTATTTGTTATCCCTAGGTCTTGCCCATTTCTTCTTTTGAAAGATATTGATGGTCGATTCAAGTCAAACAGCACATTTCAGCTCAAAACTGAAGTGTTACTTTTTCACAGTTCTTAGGAGGAGGAAAGTGTGGGTTACTCAAATAAGAACAACTCAAGTGCCCGATCCCAACTACAGAGGTGTAATTCTGTTAAGTTTGAGGTTGCTTTAGATATTATTTGGAGTCTAGCCGTTCTTGTCAATTCATAAGTAATGTGAGAGTCTGGATGGCTCCTGCAATGATTAGTATTGAATTGGAAATGACAGCCTTCCATCTCACAAAATAATGGTTTGTGCTGCTCCAGTCAGCTCTTGGGTCACATCACCTGGTGAAGCTCAGGAATTCCACTCAGGCATGGTGAGAAGACTGTGGGCTGAGAAGATGCATGATTCAGTGGCCTCTGTTTAATCTGGGCTCACTGGTCAGCCAGCAGGGTTCTTCATTTCTTCTCACCTCTTTCAACGCCTTTCCAAAGAGTTAACCTCCAGGAATCAGTGTTATTGCAGTCAATCTCCCAGTTAGTAGGGACAATGCCCATCATTTTCATTTCATGCAGAGTGGCAACGATGTGTACCATTTTTTTAAAAAATGCACTCCAGTGAAACAATATTTCTTCAATTGCACCTTCCAAGTTCCGACCCATGTCATTTCAAAAGTCAAGGGTAGCTAATGCATGGAAATGCTATCACCACATACATGTAATATTTCATGCCAACTTGACCTGGACCAATTTCACCATTCATTGTCTAGCATTGGTTCAAATTCTTGGAACTCCCTTCCTAACAGTACTGTGGGTGTATCTATAATAATAAGACAACAATGGTTCAAAGTGGCAGCTCACTACCATCTTCTCAAGACTACTGAGACGCAAACAATAAACGCTGGCATCCAGACTGTGAGACCCAAATCTCATGAAAATTTTTTTTGTTTTTAAAATGTCCTTGTTACTCAAAGTGTGAATGCCCAGAAGACTGTGACCCAGTGGCCAGTTCACTTTACAGAAGGTATTTGGTATATGGCCTATCATTCACATGGCATTTGCAACGATGGGTCACATTCATTATTGGCTTTACAATGAGTATACTTTGATGGAATTAACACATACCACCTCAAATGTAGGGAGATGCACCCAAGAGGTGATAGATCAGCCATGATCTTATTGAATGATGAAGCAGATTTGAGGGGCTACTCCTGCTCCTATTCTTATGGTCTTCTAGAGGTATATTCAAGACAAAGGTGAAAAGTGTTCAACCTTTTTTTCCCTGCCTACCGTATGTTCTCTGTGTCTCACCACTGTCATAGTATGCTGAGGATGCAGGATTAACAGACTCACAGTTTGTGTTACCTGTCATGCTCCTGTTCCACACACACTCACACAGCTTGGTCAGAGACATTGCAAAAGTTGCAACAGTTATGTTGATTTTATCATCAAAGTCTGATTACTGGTAAATGTGGAGTCTCGATGTGTGAAGCGAACAACTAGCTGCAGCATCACTTTGTCAATGATGATAGATGGTAATATAGGTGAAAGTGAGGACTGCAGATGCTGGAGACCAGAGTTGAAATATGTGGTGCTAGAAAAACACAGCAGGCCAGGCAGCATCCAAGGAGCAGGAGAATCAACGTTTCGGGCATAAGCCCTTCTTCAGGAAGATGGTAATATCGCAACACATATTGACATTGCCTGGAAAGAGTTTGGTTTCAGGAAGACAATGAGAGAGTTGTCTATTTGTTACTGAAAGATTCTTGGTATGGAATGCTCGCGTGAATCATCAGCATAGACTAACTCTTAGTCTATGCTGAGGACTTGGCTCACCTTTGCCTTGGATCTCAGATGAGCAAGGCTGAACAGTTCTATCAGTTCTGGTACACTAGACAGCTGACAGCAGTAATGCAACAAATATGCCAAAGAATGTCACAACCCAATATTCTGATGTTGCCCCATTTTGGCTAATTGTACCCATCATGTTGCCCCTAAAAAACGAGATCACAATGACCAGCTTCAGCGAACAACCAACATTTTCCAGCTCCTTAAACAGACCCTCCCTCTGCTCATGTGCTCTAATGCATTGGAGAGATCAGTAAAGATAATATGTAGTGATCATCTTTGTTGCAGCATTCATTCATGATTGAAAAGATCATGTCAAGTGTGGATTTTCTCCTTCTGAAACCACACTGGGATTTGAGAGGGATACATTTCGTCAGGATCTGTGGTTGATAAGGTCAACACAAACACTTTTTCCATGATGCCAGTTGGGAGATTTCTCAACAGTTGTTGCAATTTCTGAGTTGTCTTTAGTCTTGTATAGTGCCATTATCTTAGTATAATTCACATCCAAAAGCACTGCCCTCTCCATATAGGAGTGGGACGGAATAATTTGCGCAGGTCATGCAGAAACGCCAGTATCATTGCTTGATAAGCTGATAAGTGTAACAGCGTTACCTAAAACTTTGTCCAAAGAAAGTGGGTTGACAGCTTTAAATTCCTATCCTGTGGGTTCAATATACAGCTATGCAATATCTGGAAGGCTTTCTGCGCTGACTACAGCTACCTTGATGAGTGGTCTCATTACAATTCAGTTCAAATTCCAGTTCCATCCAACTCTCCAACTCTATTCAGCAGTCAGCAACGATCTCACTGCCTTTGTTTGCTAACAAACCAATTTTCTTTGCTGAGGTGACCTGCTACCTTTTTGATCCATCTGAACCCTAGAATTCCCTGTGCTTAAGAATAACTGAATGTTCTGCTCATTGATGTATTATCTAGCAGACGGTTGACCTTTACTTTGCCTAGTTTTTATTGCAAAATATATTTCATTTACTTCTGCGATCTGTGTGGGAATGCCACTGATATTTCTTCAATTGAATCAGGTGACTGTTGCTTTTAATCTCGGTAGACAGCACAGTATTTCCACTGTGAATGAAAAAGCTCCACAGGTTTGCATGCAATATCAGGGATGATGTGTCTTGCAGTAGTTGTATGCATTAAGAATACTGTTTAATTTCATGTATGTTGATTACGATCAGGTGTATCTACTGCAAATGCCCTAATCTTGGGTGTTTGCAGAACACTGTGTGATATGGGTTGTTCTGAAAGACGTTAGCTCCACAAAGCTCATGGTAGCAGCAAAGCTATAGTAGGCTACTTCCATTCTCATTTAGCTTACAAGGATGATCACAACTCATGGTGTGCACCTATTGTTGTCTTGAAATCCCCTGTAGGTGAAGATGTTCCGACTTTAGGATTCTGCTAATAGTTAGGATTAATCACTGCAGGACTGATTTTTACCTTTGTAATGTGGCAAAACTTTGGAGAATAGATATTTACATGATTAATAGACCCTGTTTGTAAAAGGAGGCAACTGGAGGGAACACATTCTGAACTGGTTGTGGGGGATTCTATCATTAACAGTAGCAAGTTGCTGTAGCTGTATGATGTGGGAGCTGGCTGATCCCATTATGAACGGCAGTGACCACATCTGCAGCAAGTGTTGGTTGCTGGAAGAACTCCGGCTCAGAGTTGATGATCTGGAATCTGAGCTTCAAACACTGCGGCACATCCGGGAGGGGGAGAGTTACCTGGACACTTTGTTTCAGGAGGCAGTCACACCTGGGAGATTAAGTAATTCACATTCAGCTAGTGATCAGGCTCATCAGAGTGTGACTGTAAGTGAGGCAGGTAGGGGGAACCTGAGTTCAGGAGTGGAGGAGCCTCAGCCCTTAACCTTGTCCAACAGGTACAAGATTCTTGCTCCCTGTTCGGATGAGGAAAAGAGCTCTGGACAGGATGAGCCAACTGACCAAGGCACCATGATGCAGAAGGCCATTCAAGAGGGGGGGAGTTAATAGACAAGTAGTTCTCATAGGGGATTCAATAATTAGGGGGACAGATCAGGAGTCTCGCATGGTGTGTTGCCTGCCTGGTGCCAGGGTGCGGGACATCTCCAACCGGCTTGAAAGGATATTGGAGCGGGAGGGAGAGGATCCAGTTGTTGTGGTCCACGTTGGTACTAACAACATAGGCAAGACTAGGGTGGAGGACCTATTTGGGGATTACGAGGCACTAGGCAGGAAATTGAAGCACAGGTCCTCAAGGGTCATAATCTCTGGATTACTGCCCGAGCCACGTGCCAATTGGCATAGGGATAAGAAAATTAGGCAAGTAAACACGTGGCTAAGGGATTGTTGTGGGAAAGAGGGATTCCACTTCATGGGGCATTGGCATCAGTTTTGGAACAGGGGGGCTCTGTACCGTTGGGACGGTCTCCACCTGAACCGATCAGGTACCAATGTTCTAGCGAAGAGGATAAATAGGGTGGTCAGTAGGACTTTAAACTTCTGAGTTGGGGGGAAAGGAAAGTGAAAGTGACAGGGAGTATGGCGTTAAATGGAAAGACAAGCAGCAGGATAGCATGTGTCCAGGCGGATTTAAAATTGAGGCAGACTGGGAATGCAGAAAAAAGCAAGGATAACTTAGGACATCATATGACTTCCAATATCTCTAATGATAAGAAAGTTAGCATTAAGGCGCTTTACCTGAATGCTCGTAGCATTCATAATAAAACAGATGAACTAATGGCACAGATCATAGTGAATGATTATGATGTGGTAGGCATCACATAGACTTGGTTACAGGGGGGTCAGGACTGGCAGTTAAACTTCCAAGGATTTTCAACTTATCGAAAAGACAGGGAGGTCAGCAGAGGGGGTGGGGTTGCCTTGTTAATTAAGAACAATATTAAATCTATGGCACTGAATGACATAGCGTCAGATGATGTGGAGTCTGTGTGGGTGGAATTGAGGAACCACAAAGGCAAAAAAACCATAACTGGAGTTGTGTACAGACCTCCTAACAGTGGTCAGGACCAGGGACACAACATGTACCGGGAAATAGAGAAGGCATGTCAGAAAGGCAAGGTCACAGTGATCATGGGAGACTTCAATATGCAGGTGGACTGGGTAAATAATGTTGCTAGTGGATCCAAAGAAAGGGAATTCATGGAATGCTTACAGGATGGCTTTTTGGAACAGCTTGTCATGGAGCCCACAAGGGAGCAGGCTATTCTGGACCTAGTGCTTTGCAATGAACCAGACTTAATAAAAGATCTTAAAGTAAGGGAACCCTTAGGAAGCAGCGATCATAATATGGTAGAGTTCAGTCTGGAGTTTGAAAGAGAGAAGGCAAAATCGGATGTAATGGTGTTACAGTTAAATAAAGGTAATTATGAGGGCATGAGAGAGGACTGACAAAAATAGACTGGAAGCAGAGGCTTGCGGGGAAGACAGTAGAGCAAAAATGGCAGGAGTTTGTGGGTATAATTAAGGACACTGTACAGAGGTTCATCCCCAAGAAAAGAAAGATTACCCAGGGAGGGATTAGACAGCCATGGCTGACAAAGGAAGTCAGGAAATGTTTTAAAGAAAAAGAGAGATCCTATAAAGTGGCCAACAGCAGTGGGAAATCAGAAGATTGGGAAGGCTACAAAAACAAACAGAGGATAACAAAGAGAGTAATAAGAAAGGAGAGGATCAAATATGAAGGTAGGCTAGCCATTAATATTAGAAACGATAGTAAAAGTTTCTTTCAATACATAAGAAACAAACGACAGAATAAAGTAGACATTGGGCCACTTCAAACTGATGCTGGAAGCCTAGTGATGGGAGATAAGGAAATAGCAGGAGAACTTAACAAGTACTTTGCGTCAGTTTTCACAGTGGAAGACAGGAGTAATATCCCAACAATTAAAGGGAGTCAGGAGGCTGAGTTGAGTATGGTTGTCATTACAAAAGAGAAAGTGCTAGAAAAGCTAAAAAGTCTTAAAATTGATAAATCTCCTGGTCTCGATGGGATACATCCTAGAGTTCTGAGAGAGGTGGCTGAGGAAATAGCGGAGGCATTGGTTGAGATCTTTCAAGAGTCACTGGAGTCAGGGAAAGTCCCGGATGATTGGAAGATCACGGCTGTAACCCCATTGTTCAAGAAAGGATCAAGACAAAAGATGGAAAATTATAGGCCAATTAGCCTAACCTCGGTTGTTGGTAAAATTCTAGAATCCATCATTAAGGATGAGGTTTCTAAATTCTTAGAAGAGCAGAGTCTGATTAGAACAAGTCAACATGGATTTACTAAGGGGAGGTCATGCCTGACAAACCTGTTGGTATTCTTTGAAGAGGTGACAAGTAGGTTAGACCAGGGAAACCCAGTGGATGTGGTCTATCTAGACTTCCAAAAGGCTTTTGATAAGGTGCCACACGGGAGGCTGCTGAGCAAGGTGAGGGCCCATGATGTTCGAGGTGAGCTACTGGGATGGATTGAGGATTGGCTGTCTGACAGAAGGCAGAGAGTTGGGATAAAAGGTTCTTTTTCAGAATGGCAGCCGGTGACGAGCGGTGTCCCGCAGGGTTCAGTGTTGGGGCCACAGCTGTTCGCATTATATATTAATGATCTGGATGAAGGGACTGGGGGCATTGATGATACGAAGATAGGTGGACAGGCAGGTAGTACTGAGGAAGTGGGAAGGCTGCAGAAGGATCTAGACAGTTTGGGAGAGTGGTCCAGAAATGGCTGATGGAATTCAACGTGAACAAATGCGAGGTCTTGCACTTTGGCAAAAAGAATAAAAGCACAGACTACTTTCTAAACAGAGAGAAAATTCGTAAAGCCAAAGTACAAAGGGATCTGGGAGTGTTAGTCGAGGATTCTCTAAAGGTCAACATGCAGGTTGAGACTGTGATTAAGAAAGCGAATGCAATGTTGTCACTTATCTCAAGAGGGTTGGAATATAAAAACACCATTGTGCTACTGAGACTTTATAAAGCTCTGGTTAGGCCCCATTTGGAGTACTGTGTCCAGTTTTGGTCCCCACACCTCAGGAAGGACATACTGGTACTGGAATGTGTCCAGCGGAGATTCACACGGATGATCCCTGGAATGGTAGGTCTAACATATGAGGAACGGCTGAGGATCCTGGGATTGTATTCATTGGAGTTTAGAAGATTAAGGGGAGACTTAATAGAGACGTACAAGATAATACATGGCTTGGAAAGAGTGGATGCTAGGAAATTGTTTCTGTTAGGTGAGGAGACTAGGACCCGTGGACACAGCCTTAGAATTAGAGGGGGTAAATTCAGAACAGAAATGCGGAGACATTTCTTCAGCCAGAGAGTGGTGGGCCTGTGGAATTCATTGCTGCAGAGTGCAGTGGAGGCCGGGACGCTAAATGTCTTCAAGGCAGAGATTGATAGATTCTTGTTGTCTCGGGGAATTAAGGGCTACGGGGAGAATGCGGACAAGTGGAGTTGAAGTGCCCAGCAGCCATGATTGAATGGCGGAGTGAACTCGATGGGCCGAATGGCCTTACTTCCACTCCTATGTCTTATGGTCTTAAGTTCCTGAGCACAAACGCTGCACCTTTCTCACAGTTTTCCTCTGAAAGCTATCAGATGAATAAATAATGTTATTACTTTCAGTGGTACCTTCTCATTGAGCCTGGTCTCTCATAAGAAAGCTATATCACTGTTTAGCCTATCAAATTCCATGATGATCATACCTCTCCTGTGTGCAATACTGAGCAGCTGTTGCCTGTCATTCCTATGTGCATGATCTTGACCTTTCAGCTTGAATCCTCAAGAGTTGGCACCTTTCTTTGTATGTCTGATGTAGTGGAATCCATCCACTTGTGTAAGATATTCTAGGGTCCTGACACCCACTGAGGCAGGTAAATTATGGAGGGTCAGCATCCGACCCTAGTCGTGGTTGACCAGTGAGACGAGAATCCTTCCCACAGCCAGAAAGAGCCCATAGTGCCTGTAACTACTGTCTTCTGTGCTGAGCTAATACTGAAGGGTTATATCTGAAACGTCAACTTCTCCACCTCCTGATGCAGCCTGGCTTGCTGTGTTCTTCCCGCCTCCTGCTTGCCTACTTTGGATTTTAGTATTTGCAGTTTTTTTGTCTTGTGTTAATAATACTTTGCAGCAAGAGTGGACTAAAATCTCAAACATGGGCAAATCTGTGAAGACTCTGGGTTACTCAAACATCAAGGTCCCTATCTCGACCTCACTGGTTAAGTCCAAAGAAATGCATATTATTATACTTGGCACAGGATGTACTGGAAAAGTAACATATTTAGACATCAGTCCATCTTTGGGCTCCACTGTAGATTTTTGTTTGTCACAGTCTCTTAGCCTTCAACTTGTTCAGCTATCCACAAGACAGTAGGTCTATTTCATACAAACTTAGAATCATATAGTTCCGAATGGCCCTTTGGCCCATTGAGTCTGTACTGCCAAAATACACTAAATCTACACTGGTCCCACTTTCCAATCCTCGGCCCATAGTTTTGAATATGATGACAAAATGTCAGGGTATGTTAGAAGGCCATGACAAAATCTGTCCTAACATTTTTAGACATTCACAGAGTTTGATTCATAATTGCCAGTGCATGCACACATGACAGGGGCTCATATGTTTGTAGGCCAAACCTCCTCTGAATTTTGAAGGTTCAGTCAGTCAGACATGTGACACCACAAGGGGGCAGAGCTGATCAGTTGTTACTGAAGAAGCTGTGTACTAACAGGGAAAGATTTATACAACTAGCTTTTTTTCCCCTATTGCTGTGAGCCAGTGGTGCAGGCTGAAAATAAGAAGCCAACAAGCACATAAAGGGGGATAATATAGCAATTCTCTTCATCCACGACCCTGCTGGACATAATTATACAAAGGCAGACAGGAAGTGCAACTGTGCATTCTGAATTGGACATGAATGAGCTGATATTTATGGTGAGGAATCTAGCAGGTGGAGTAAGAGAGTAGTAATAGCTTTCAGGAAACCCGGAAGTGCAGCTACCTCAATGGAAATTTAACCATAAAACCTTTAAAACATGATGGCCTCTACTTCCCAGCAGCCAGACTGATGGCCTGGCTGTCAAACAGGTAAGTCTGTACTTTGCAGCCATCTGAAGGTACTGCTGAGTGAAGCCTGACTTGGTAAATGCTGCATGTCTGCAGACAATCGCTGACATGTATTACAAGTAAATTTACAGTTATCCAAGTACAATCAAAGAATCCATGACTAATCTACTGACCCAGACTGTGCACTGAAGAAAAGTTGACAGTAAATGCAGCTGCCCACAAAGCACGAGTGATTTCTGCACCATGGTTCTCCCTATTTTTTACGAGCAGGGGGCACCAAGTTAAGAGAAATGGTTTGAAACAGCAGCAATGATGTTGCTCAACTTAACCAGCAAGTATTTCATTATTTTAAATAGCAAAATAAATCATTAGGATTGGATCAAGTTAGAAGCTAAAATAACAAAAAGTGTTATATTTATGTTATTATCGTGGCAAAATCTGACATTGTAAAATAGAAAATTCACTTTTAAGATCAAGGGGAGTGTTCAACTGTAATTATGAAGCTGGTACATTGTTAAGTATACACTTACATGTCACTCAACAAAGTACAATGTTTTCAAGGCTTTTTACAGGGAGACTAATTGCAATATGAGTGGAAACAGTCATTAATTCAACTGATTTCCATTGAGTGAAGAACTGGGAATCCTTAACAGCCTTGGAAAAAGCATAGAACCAGTGACAGCAACTTTGGATTTTCAGCTTTATTATTCCACATTTGTATAGATTCTAGTTGTATATGGAGTGGTGTCGGTAACAGTCATTACCACAACAAAATGTGAACCAATGGACGAGTTGCAATTGCACTACACCTGCTCAATGTGCTCAGAGTTAGGTTTCTGAGGCAAGAATGTGTTACTGACAAAATCAAATCAATCAGCTAATACCGTTACAAGAATGGAAGGAAGTGCTGTATGATTTGTTTAGAGCAGAGATTTGTTAAGCCCATGAAAGGTTCTACCAGACAATGTAGAATCTCGAACAGGTTTAAAAAGGAAGGCATGCACTTGGAAACAGAGAAAAAAAAATGCATTGGAATATGGGGAAAGGGCGTCATGAAACCAATGGACCTGCCGGCCTTGCATTTCTAGGAATGCAAATTTCGATGTCAAAGTTAATTGGACACCCCTTTGAAGACCTTCTTACACATTGCGGATCATTCCTCGGGTGGATCAACTCTGCCGAATTCACTCCAGTTTGTCACGGTTCTGGAAATACTATCCTTAACCAAACTGTGGATGTGAAGTACAGTGTGGAAACTTTTCACCTACCAGCGGGCAAAAGGTGGATTTGAAAATTCCAGCGCCTTTTGCCATGGTTTGAACCATGAGATCTCTTGGGCACACTGGCTCCAGAACTCCTCGGGCTCCCCGACAGATTTGCGAAACGCAGTCTCGTAACTTGTCCGGGAATCGGCGGGGCGGCGAAACCCTCGCCGGATCTGGGCGTTTTGGAGCCGCCGGTGAGCTGTCCCGAAGTCCACCGTCAGCCCAGGGTCCGCGGTCCCTCCCCGGGGACTCTGACCATTCCTGCAAACTGCACGACTCACCGGAGCCAGGTCCACTGCGACCCTCCACCGCCTCGCCAAACACAGCCGCATCTTCTCCAAACTTTACCCCCAACACACCCCGAGGATGAGAAGTTTCACCCCGAGTTCAGGCTCCCAAAAAAAGCGCTGCCGTCTCCTTTCACACGTTTGCGTGATAACCGCCCCCAGCGACAAGAAAAGGAAGCGAAACATCACCGTGGATCTCCAGCGAGACCAGTGCAACTTTTGTCAGGATGAAGCAGAAACTGAATGCACACAGGTGTAACTCTGAGCATATGCGCCAAACTTCAGGATCTCGAGCATTAAACGACTGCACAACCTACCACCTGGCCACAGCCAGCACTTGGACTGAACCCTGCGAGCAAAGGTGTTAATATTTTATACAAAAAGGTCTCCTATAGCCCCAAATCGTGTTGTAGTCCGAATCTCATGAAGAGCAGAAAAACCAGACAGCAGAGGTTTTGAAAGCTTTGAACCAGATATCAATGTTACTTATAACATCAGAATTCAGATGGAGAGGGATACTATTATAACAGGTCCAACAGGTTTATCTGGAAGCACTAGCTTTCAAAGTGCTGCTCCTTCATCAGGTGGTTGTGGATTATAAGATCATAAGCCACATCAACTGCTGTGTGCTTTATGAGTTAGCACACTGTGAGCGAGCGTAACCTCCAGCCACCTGAGGAAAAGGGTGTTCAAGAACGAAAATACCAAGCTCATGGTTTACGGAGCTGTGGTGGTTCCTCTATATGGCTCTGAGATATGGACTGTCTCCAGCAAACACCTCAAAGCACTGGAGCAATAGCATCAATGCTGCTTGCACAAGATCCTCCAAATCTGCTTGGAAGAAAGACACACCAACAACAGCATCCTCAACCAGGTCAACATCCTCAGAATTGAGGCACTGACCACTCTTGATCGGCTATAATGGGCTGGATGTGTCGTCTGTATGACCGACACGAGACTTCCCAGCAGGTGCTTTACTCCCAGCTTTGAAAAGGCAGGTGAGCCCCAGGTGGACAGAGGAAATGCTTCAGCGATGCCCACAAGGCCTCACTGGTCAGTGCGGCATTCCCACAGACCCCTCAGAATCACTGACCCAAGACCGTCCAAACTGGAGGAGGAGCATCCAGGAAGGTGGCGAACACCTCGAGTCGTCTCATCAGGAAAAAGTGGATGCCCAGCAAAACCAGCGAAAGGAGCACATTGCCACGCCAATGCCCCACCCACTCTTCCTGTGAGCACCATCTGCCCCGAGTGTAACAGAGCCCGCGGTAGCCATATCAGTCTGTACAACCACCTACGGACTCACCTTTAGACTGGAAGAGAGTCATTATCATCCGTGAGGGACTACCGATGATTTGCTTTATACTGGGCTAATCCATACAGAATGAGAAGACTCAATTTGGGTAAAAAGGGAGAAATATTTGCAGGAAACCCAGCAGAAAACCCAAGGCCAGAGGACAAGATGTGCATATTGCTGAAGACAACACACAAAAGAAAAGTTTGTCTAACGTGGAAATGTAGTGATCAAATTTCTTTGCACATAAGTGCTTATCTAGAAAAATTCTGAGTAATTCTAAAAAGGTAAAAGCAAAATAAAAACAAAGTACTGGAGAAACTCAATAGGTTTCGCAGCATCTGTGAAGAGAGAAAAAATTAATGGTTTCATTCCAATGTAACTGAGAGAGGCTGGAAAATTGTTTTCTTTATGCTGTTGGCAAAAGAGGAGGAGAAGCCAGTGGGATAGTTGGTGAGGGTGCCCAGACAAAAAGACAAAAGAAGTGTTGATAGTTATAGAGGATGGACATGGAGACTAAATAGTAGTTAATGGCGAGTGCGAATAGTAGATAATATGCCAACATTACTGAGGGCAAACCCATGCAAACAAGATACAGTGTTGGTGAGGGAACAGGAAAGGTAGTGGAATCAAATAGATGAGTATATTTATTTTCTGAGATTATCAAACTTATTACTCAGCCCTGAAAGCTGTAAAAGTGTCCATGGAGAAATGAGGTGATGCTTCTCCTGATTGTGTTGGGCTTTGCTGGAGCATTACAGCAGATTTAGAACAGAAAAGTTAGCATGACACCATGATGGTGTATTGATATAACAGTGACAAGTCTATAAAAATGGCTGCTGAACACACACCAGCAAATTGAGTTTGAGGAATCACTCTGTATCATAAAACAGGTTAGCACCATCAGGTCCAGAGTGATAACTGGTATGTTACTGTTAGAATGATGACTGCAGAAAGGCAGCAACAAGTGAATGTACACTGTTAGAGAGACAGCAATGCTTCATACAACATCCAGAGTCATAAAGCCATACAGCACAGTCCATGCATAGTGGTTCAAAATGGTTACAAAAAAAAGCCTCAAAAGTAAGGTTTACACTTTATGATGGAACAATTCTATGCAAAGAAGAGAAATGAATTTAAGAGCCAATACAATGGGAAGAATGAAGATCCGGACTTCCAGATAGTGGACTTTTGGTGAAATTCCCTCTTTGCAAATGAAGCAAATCTAAAGCTTGGACCAGTATCCCTAAAACATGCCAGAATACATTTGAAATGGCTCAAAACCACTAAACCATTGGCTAGTGAAAAGATGAGAATATGCATCGACCCAGAGGATCTCAAAGCTTTTCAAAAACCATCACTGTTCTATGCCAACCATTGAAGAAAGGTTAGTTATAACTTACCAAGACAAAGATCTTTCCTACCCCCTCTGTGATGGATGATTGCTAGTAAGTGAAGTTGGGTGAAAGCAGCAGTTTTCTAACTGTGCTCTGGATGCCATTTGAGAGCTATAGATAGCTGTGCACACGTTTTATTTCGCCTACTCTGGAAGAGTACCAACAGAATATAGTGAGTGGGTTTTTTTCTCTCAGAATGAAAGCTATTGTGGGTGATCTACTCACCTATGGATGTGGAAATACAATGGATGAAGGCAACACCGATAATGATCAGAATCTCGTGTAATTGCTGGAGCAAGCTTGCCCAGGTGAATGTGAAGCTGAAGAAGGAAAAGGTTTCTGAAGTCAAGTATGTACATCGTGTACTGTAATGTCAGACCTTTGATTTATATGCATTAATGTTCGAATGCCATTTTATTTTAGTGTTTTGGCTTTAGTCTGTGTGTATGAAGATGTTTAATAATTGTCAGTCTTTCTGAAGTTATGTTTTTTAAATGAGTATGAGAGAAAAAGGATTCTTGGAAATGGAAATTTGTGTTATAGGAGTTTTACAATTGAAGAGAGCAAACATTGTAAAACATTCGTGTGCTTTCATTTAGAATAATCAGTCATTTGATCAGGATTTGAAGAACTCATACATTGGAAAGCTTTGGTTTTAGTTCGCACAATTTCAGCTTCAAGTGAGATTTAAGAACAGATTTTCCTGAAGAAAAGAGTTAGTTCAGAACAGTTAGGAAATAGGCTACCTCCAGTTAAGGGTTTTAGTTTGAAAGTTCCAAACCAGAAATGTTTGCTTGGAACGCTTCCAGGGTTATTTGAAGCTGAAAATCTAAACTCAACTGTGTGAATAATCATTGACAAAGCTTTCAAACTCTCAAGAGTAGAATTGAAAGAAATCAAACCTATAGAAGTGATAGAGAAAGGAATTCTGTAGGCTATTTGAGTAATTGTGTCAGGATAGATAGGCCTCTATTTTTACCAAAAGAGAAAATGCTGGAAAATCTCAGCAGGTCTGGCAGCATCTGTAAGAAGAGAAAAGAGCTGATATTTTGAGTCCAACTGACCCTTTGTCAAAGCAATAATTTGTTTTATCGTCTATTTTTACCATATGTTTCAGAATCTTTCAAATTTTGTTATAGCTTGGATTATTCTATACTGTCTTCATTTCTTTTGCATAATAAACTTCTGTTTCATTACTAAAATATAATCTGCAGAGATGTTTGCTTGTGCTTCAGAGAAAGATCTCTGTTAAAGAGAAGTGATGTATCAATTCAGATTTCAGTCCAGGATCTGACTTCATAGAATCACAGATTTGTTACAGCTCAAAGGAGGATATTTAACCATTGTGTTTGCATCGGCTCTTCAAATGAGCATTGTTATCTCATGCCAATCTCCTCCCTTTTCCCATATCCTTATCCTCTTTTCTCTTTTCTCTTCTTACAGATGCTGCCAGACCTGCTGAGATTTTCCAGCATTTTCTCTTTTGGTAAAAATAGAGGCCTATCTATCCTGACACAATAACATCAGCTAGAATCACAGCTGTCCTAACTGCAAAAGGGTCTTGATAAGCTGACTGTTGTGGCAGAGATACAGCAACCAACAGATGTGAAATCAGTGTAAAGGTTTGCTAGCTTAATAAATTATTTAGCAAAGTTCATACATAATTCTTCACCAGAGTGTGTACCTCTATGCAAGCTTATTGCTAATTATGCTAAGGATGTCCAGTGTTACTGGAGCACAAAACAAGAAGCGGCTTTCACAGGGATCAAACAACTAGTGATGGTAATGCCAGGGCTGAGGTCACAATGAAGAAGTTACTTTACATTGTGATACCAATGAAACAGGATTTGAGTCAACCTTTCCCAGAAGAACACTTCTTCATTTGCAAAGATATTATTTAGCTTTGAAATACAATTAAGGAAAACAGGTGTGCATTGTCAATGTGCTGACAAGAGTGGCACTCCCTATTAAAACAAAAGTCATGGATGCTAAGTCAGAATGCGATATCTTTCAGATTCAACAAGAAGCAACAGTTAGACATACTATGGAATTCATTGACCCAACAGAGATATCTAATCTGAAAGATAAATGTCATCGACCATAATAATAGATGCATAATTAGGCCATTTGGACCATCGAGCTGCTTCACTGGCTAATATGTTTCTCAGCATCATTCTCCTGCCTTCTGCTTGTAATTTTTGACCCCCTTACTAATCAAGAACCTATCTATCTCTGCCTTAAATACACTCAATGACTTGGCTTACACAGCGTTTTGTGGCAATGGGTTGCACAGATTAGCCACCAATTGGCTGAAGAAGTTCCTCTTTTCTCAATTCTGAGGCTGTGCCCTTGACTCCTAGTCTCTCTGATCATTCGTACATCCATCACCCTCAACAAAGGTCAGCCCATATGGCCATTGTGACCCGTGTTGAGCAATTGTTGCATTGATTTTATGTGCAGTGTACATGAACAACCAACTTTATACGGATTATTACAAGTGTAGGCATTTAGTTACAAGTGGAGAAGCTGTGTCTTCACTGCACACAGCTGAATGGGAAGATTTGATCTCAGTATCTGTAGACAATACAGAATGAAAATCAGTCAGAGTTTTACTGTTCCTCAACAACAGAAATGGATCTGCAGCACTCATTATGGGAAGAAAGCGCCCCAGAGAGACCGTATCACTTCAGGAGAGAAGAGATACCAGAGAAACAGCCAATGACCAAGCCAACCTGCAGGAATTAAAGACCAGGCATGCTATGCATGATCACCAATCAATGAAAATTGAACTGACTTGAATTAATAGACAGTTCTGTTCATGAATGATCATTTCTTCTGTGACCATGTATATTAGGTAACCTGGGTAATCTGTAGTGGCAAATAATAGTGTATGCAAACTGTTTTTATTTCAATCAAAAGGTGGGAGCTTGAAGAAACACAGTTGTGCTCAGTATATTGGCTGACTTGCTGTTGTCGTGATCCCCCCCCCCCCCCCCCGCCATGCCCACCTCTGCTGTAAATGTTCTCGAGTACATTCTATGACAACCATTAAAACACATCATTCACTGGTTAAAAAACACTAAAAACAGTTAATATGAGATTGATGCACACACACTGTTGTTAGGGAGGGGATATGAAGGATTTTGGCCCAGTGAGCAGCAAGAAACTATGATATAGTTCAAGTCAAGCAGATGTGTAACTTAAAAAGGAACTTAAAGATTGTGCTGCATTTATATCCTTGTTTCTCTCTTGGTTACATTTATGGGTTTGAAGTGAGTTGTCACAGGACTGTTGGTGAGTTGCTACAATGCATCTTTCAGAGTTGGTGCACATTGCTGCGACTGAGTAATAATGGTGGAACATTGGATGCCAATCAAGCAGGCTATTTTGTCCCAAACTCTTCTTGAGTAATGTTGAAGCTGTACCCATCCAGGCAAATGGAATGTATTCCATTATGCACTTGACTTGTGGTTTGATGGAAAGCCTTTGGGAATCAGGAGACAATTGACCCACTGGAGAACACCAAGCATTTGGTCTGGTCTTATAACCAGAATATTTGTAAGGCTGGTCCATTTAAGTTTCTGGCTAATCAATTAGCATTTGGGTGTAATGGTAGGGATCAATGCTGTTGAATGTTATGAGTAACAATTAGACTCTGTCCTGTTTTATATGTTATTTCTTGGCTTACATTCTTGCCACTTAGCAACCAAACCTATATGTAGTCCAAATCTTGATGCATGCAGGCAATAATTGTTTCATTATCCGAGGACCTGTGAAGTGATTATTCTGCAATAATTATGAAAGATACCCATTTTTGATCTTGTGATTATGTGTAATAACATGTCTGAACAGGTTGATAACAAAATATCAGCCCTGAGGAACTCCTGCAGCAATGTCTTTGAATTGACGTGATTGGCCTCTAATAACCATGCCCTTCTTTCTTTTTGTTAGGCATGATACCAAACACAGCACTTTCCAGCACTTTCTTTTTTTGTATGTTGACCAGACTAATGAGCTATGGGCATGAGTTCAAATCCAAATTTCAATTGGAATTTAACTTTTCAATCAATAAAATCTGGAAGTGGAAACTAGTCTGAGTGATGATGACCATGAAACTATCATCAATCTTAGTAAACCAGATGGGTTTTACAAATGTCCTATGGAAAGGGAAATCTGTCATGTTTACCAATTTGGACCCATAGCAATGTGATTAACTCTTAAATGGTGCAGCTAGCCACTCAGTTCAAGGACAGTTAGGGATGAAAAATTAAGGCTTGCCAGTAAAACTCATATCCCATGAAAGAATTTTAAAAATCTGTTTCTTTAGTCCATATTTGGATCAAGATTGTAATGAGACATTGAGTCGTGTGACCATAGCAGCACAATATAGTCATGGCTCAGCAATTTCACAATACTGGATCAAATCTCTACTATTCTTCATAACCACTTGTGAGTGATTGAAAACAATTAAACAACTTAGAGATAAGTAATGGGCCCAATAGACATCCCCATCTTCAATGATGTGCCCAGCACATAAATGCAAAAGACAAAGACTGAAGCATTTGTAATCAGCCAGAAAAACTCCAGTAAAATGATCCCTTTCAATGTCCTCCCAATGTCTCTGCCAGCACACTTTTCAGCCAATGTTATTAATTCCACATAATATCAGGAAATGTTGCAAGTACACGTTACAGAAAAAGTTATGTGTCTTGACTGAAATGTCTGTGAGCAATTTTTGAATAGTGTTGTAGAACAGAGAAACCTAGGTACATAATTCTCTGAAGTTTCCGTAGACAGGGTGGTTAAGAGGTGTTTAGCATGCTTGCCTTCATTGCTCAGATCTTTGAGTATAAAAGTTGAGACATTATGTTAAGGTTGTCCAGGATGTGGTGAGGCCTCTTCTGGAGTACTGTGTCCAGTTCTGGTCATCCTATTATAGGAAGGATATTATTACAATGGAGAGGGTTCAGCAGAGATTTACTAGGATGTTGCCAGGTATGGAGGGTTTGACATCAGGAGGCTTGGTAGGCTGGGACTTTTTCACTGGCATGTAGGAAGTTGAGGGGTGACTTTATAGAGGTTAATAAAATCATGAGGGGTATATGAGGTGAAAGGCAGGTGTCTTTTCTCTAGTGTGGGGATTTCAAGACTGGGGATATATGTTTAAGGTGAGAGGAGAAAGATTTTAAAAAGACATGAATCAAACTTTTTTTACACAGAGAGTGGTTCACATGTGGAATGAACTTCCAGAGGAAGTGGTGGATGTGGGTACATTTACATGAATAGAAATGTTTGGAGCGATATGGGTCAAGAACAGGTAGTTGCACTAATTTAGTTTGGGATGATATTAGGCATGGATTGATAGGATAAAAGGGTCTGTCTCTGTGCTGTATGACTGCATGACTCTATGTGACTATATAGTGCTAATAGCATTGTCAATGATAGCTTCCATCTCTCTTCTGATGAGTGAGAGTCGACTGATGGGGCAGTAATTGACCAGATTGGATTTTTGATTTTTTTAAATTTGACTTAATTAATGAGGACTGGAAATATCTGATCAGTTTTACACTCTGTTGAATGAAGCCATTGTTTTTTCTGTATTAAAATACTTTGACTGGGACCATGGCAATGTTTGGAGCAAAAGACTTCATTGCCACAGCCGGATCCATAAGCTTTCCTGTATTCAGTATTGTGAATTAGATTATGTACAGTGTGGAAACAGGCCCTTCGGCCCAACAAGTCCAACCGACCCGCCAAAGCGTAACCCACCCTGACCCATTCCCCTACATCTAACACCACAGGCAATTTAGCATGACCAATTCACCTAACCTGCACAATCTTGGACTGTGGGAGGAAACCGGAGTACCCATAGGAAACCTACGCAGACACGGGGAGAATGTGCAAACTCCACACAGAGAGGCGCCTGAGGCGGGAATTGAACCCAGGTCTCTGGCGCTGTGAGGCAGCAGTGCTAACCACAGTGCCGCTCACAGTGTTATCTCCTTCTGTGGCTTGGTATTTGGCAACACTCCTAAGCAATGTTTCTTCTAACCATCTTTACTGCTGCTGTCTGGACCTCCAATGTCCTTTGTGACAATGGTTTCTGAAACCACAAGTGAAAGCTAGGAACAGTATCAGCATGCACCAAAATCTCCAAATGACTGAGTGGGCACATAGCTTACAGGGAGCATTGCTCCTAGGAAATGCTGTGGGATAATTTGCAACATTAAAGGTAACAATGCAAATCTATTTCCTGCAGCATTTCCAGTAAATCACTGTTTGAAATTGATAATTAAGCTTGTCTGTTCTGCTGGTTAGATTGAAATTAAAGACCCTGTGGCATTATTTCAAGAACTGGGATTCCTAAGATTTCAAATTGATAAATGTATTGTAACAAAACTTGCATTTAACATATGCAAAACTTTTAGAATACAAAAGAGAATCAAAATCTATCACAGAGGCATTTGGGAAGTGCCAGCTAATCAAAAGAGGAGGATTTGGAAAAGGGGAGCAGGAATTTAGTTAGAGGGTAAGCTATGCAGTAGATCATAAAGGAGAGGGGAGGGTTAGAGGTCAAATTATTGCTTCCACCATCTGCATTCTGACATTTAGTATCAAAAGACATAAATATAACAGAATCGTAATTTATTGTCACTTGTATTTATGAAATGCAGTGAATAGCATACAAGTTACTATAATCCAGTAGCATCTTAACTGGTATTGAATTGTGTCATCATAGCCTTTCCAAACCATAGGGGCTGCTGTCTCACTAAAGTGAAGTGACTGGTGGTGATTTAACCTGAGGGCCACCAAACCTCAGATGAGGTTGAGAAGGAGAGTCCTTCATGGTAACCTCAAAGCTAGTGATGGGAATTGAACCATGCTGTTGGCATCACACTGCTCTGCAAACCAACAATCCAACCAACTGAGCTAAACCAATTCCCAGCATTTTATAATTACATAAATAATAAAAAGAAATAATTGAGATAAAGTTAAAACAAAGTCTATCTTTTGCTTCATGTAAGTTTACAGCACAAAGTCAGGTCATTCAGCCCAACAGGTTCGTGCCAGCAGTCATTGCCACCCAATCCATTGCCACCCTAACTTTCTGTTTCCTCTGTCTCATGGTATTGATTTTCCTCTTCACTGCATTTTTCTGCAATGGGGGCATCACTCATTTAATTTTTACATTCTTCTTTAATATATCACACTTCTCAGCTGTGATATTTGAAGCAGTATGTTTGAATTATAAAGATTAATGATAACGTTGTACAGTACAAATTTTAATTAAATTGGAACCACTGACCTTGGGTGACTAGGCCTCAGCTGATATTTTCCCTCAGCCTATGTTTCTGCCTTTGCTAAGGTTCAGGGTCACCAAATTTACCATGTGTACTGGATAATATTTCTCACCCTCACACACAGTTGGCAAGCTCTAAATTTGCTAATATGGAGCCTCTGGCCAGTAAATTCTGTTGTTTTTTTTTCTAACTTATTAGCTGTGGTCCAATTGAAAGCAGTCCCATCTTGAGTCAGGAAGTGCTGAAATCAAATCTTTCTCCAGAGATTCAAAAGCAAAATCCCCTTCAGCATAAAAATGAGGGAATATTGCACTGTCAGGGTACTGTATTTTGCACAAAACATTAAACAATGGCCTCATTTGCCCTCTGAAAAGTATAAAATGTCCAATGATATTATGTAAAGAATATCGAAGGCATTTTCACTAATGTGCAGGACAACCTTTGTCATTTAAACAATATTTTAGAGTACTGTTGAAACTATGATGCAGTGTACTTCATATGATGTTATGGGAGAAATCTAGTACACCAAAATAAACAAACTCCAGTACAGAATGTCCGTTTGTTAATAGATTTTATAAACATAAAGTGCATATAAACTTGAACTGCCTTTGTTCCATGAGTCAGACAGTAATACACATATAAACAGACCCTTCAGTCTGACTCATTCATGTCAACCAGATATTCCAAACCTGACTAGTCCCATTAGCTTGCATTTGGCCCACAACCCTCTAAACCTGTGTAATTCATGTACCTGTCCAAATTTCTTCTAAATGTTGTAACTGTATCTGCAGCTACCACTTCCCCTGGCATGTCCCTTTTAAATCTTTTTCATCTCACTTTAAAATTATGCCCTCTAGTCCCCTACCCTCGAGAAAAGACCTTATCTATGTCCCTGACAATTTGATAAACCTCTATAAGGTCACTTCTGAACTCCTTGTTGTATTGTGTATTTTAGAAATATTGACAATTTAATTGTACTTTTTTTTATCTAAAGGTTTTTTGAACACACACACTAAGTGACTTTCCAATTCTCTCGAAAGATTTCAAATAAATGTAAAGGATAACTAAACCCCTCAAATTTATCTCCTTTATCAAATTAATCAATGTTTTAAATTCATGGCAAAAATGGAGTACATTCGAATTAGAGACTGCTAATTCCAACCATCCAACAAGAAATTCTGACTGTGCGTGCTTACCTTTGATTGTTTTTTAAAACTGCATTTGTATACCATACAGAATATAAAGCCATTTTTAAAATTAAAAAATCTATTTCATTTAAGATTCTTTTCTCTGCACAAAAAATGTTTTGTTAGGTTTTCATCAGTCTTTCAATCTGTTTCAGAGATTTTGCTTCTACTTGACTTGCTCCTGGGTGTCAGCGAAAGCAGCCTTCAGATTATTGTGTGGTGTGATTTGTTCTTTCAGATATGTCCCCTATCACACATTCAAACCCATCCAACAATCCCACATGATATAACTGATGCAAACGGCCCACAACATTTTAGTTTTGTTGTACACATAATGACAATGGATTCAGATCCAGTTACATATTGCATCTGACACAGATAATCTGTATGGAACTGGGTTTAGCCCAAGGTTTTCTCAGTGGGATTCAGCTTCACAATCCCTGTGTGGTAGAGTTTAATTATTTTGCCATCTGTTGCCTGTTGTCCCAGATCCCCAAGCACATTGCCTGTAATACACTGTGCGCATGTGCGCCTCTCTCTCTCTCATTCAGTTCCCTTCTTCTAAACTTTAATAAGCATTTTCCTTTTCCAAGACCTCAAATCCCAAAGCCTGGCTGTCTCTCAATGTCTGCTTCATTAGGCTGTACAGGTGTGGTTTTCTGGATTCAATAAGAACCCTATTCAAATACTTTTCTTGTAGAGATTATTTATTGTGCTTCCTAGATCACATTAACTGTCTTGACATTCAGTCAAGCAACGTTCATTTTAATTTGAATGCGTTTTAATTGGAATGTGGATTTGTTTAGTTCTGGCTTTCTTCCTAAATCCTGCAATACTTTATCTTTTTTCCTTGAATATGCAACATGTTGTCTCTAGCACTCAGAAATTCAAACAATTTCCTCAAAATCCTCGAACAGTTTCTTACAAATTTCTTCAAAGAAGTCTTTTTCTAGACGCTTCTAACACTCTACTTTTAGGCTGCCAAGGCTGTGGTACTCTGAAACTCTTTCCAGAAAAGTCTAACACACTGTTTTTGCTTCCTGAGCCCTGCATGAGGGCAGATTTCCCTATAGATTGTTTAAACCCATTAGTTTGCTTCCAAAATCCTGTGATAAATTAAACTTACACAGATTCATCCAAGTTGACTGATCTCCTCTCTAAAACTCTTTCTTGTCCCTTAGATTTTTGTGCATGTTGACACATCTCTATCACAAATATTTTTGCCCAGTTGGCTTCTTTGAGTTCTTTTCACATGGCTTTTTCCCTTTCAAACCTGATGCTGATCTCCTTCCAGCTCTACCATAACATACATACATCTCTCACAATTTTCCCAGCTTGGATGCTTCTGGCAGGCTGGCACTTGAACGATGCTTTCTACACTCTCAACCTGCAAACTCTCCCTCCTTTACCTGTAAACATATTATCACTATTGAAAATGCAGTTTACATTCCAGGAACATTGAGACTATTGTTAGAAACTGTTAATAAAAATGAAAACATTTCAATATAAACCCTTCAGTTATTAAGCAAAACCATTGTAAATTTGAAAAGAAAATTTCAAAACTGTTTTTGTTTGATTATGTCCCCTTTTAATGTGCATCCCATTAAACTACTGAAATTTTTTTGATCATTAGAAATGCCATTACATTAAAAATATATTGTCCAAATGGTATGCTAAACAGTATATCAATTTTATATGTACATAGATCTGTTTCCTTCCCTTACCTCTTGACTATCTTTATGAATATCTGTTCAGCTAATTTAAAAATTGCTAAAATATCAGTTTGCTTTCTAGACTGACAAACATTGCAAAGTATTCAAAATTATAACTTTTACTTAGCTGCATACCACTCAGCACTCCCGGCATCAGAAACCAGAATTCGAAAAAGTTAATGCTGAACTAAAAACTGAAACTAAGATGCCCTGAGCATCTCAACTTTTTCTTATTTTTGTTCAAGTTATGTTATACCTCCTATCAGAATAAATGGGGGGAAATGGGTTGTAGAGAGTGAAGGCAAAGCATTGATCTAATGGAGGAATTAGAGAAGAATGAAGTTGATGGATTTATGAACACACCAATGATTTAGTCCATCCAAACTGTTTCACATGACTGCAATGCCTTAAGCCCCTTAATACATCCATTCTTGATCTCAGCTGGCAATCACTTAGATTCGAAACTTGACCTAAATTATTCTGAGTTTAAGCCAGACATTCCCAGTGTTTTGTTTAATTATATCATGTACGTGCAATGAGTTTCCGTTAGAGATTTCATGATTGCAAAATCTTTACTGTTACTTTATTGAGAAGATGAGCATGTCTGCTTTATGACGTAAAAAATTATTCTGTACTATCTTTTTTAAAAGTTGTAAACATTTTTGTTTGGCTTTGGCAGCTGGAAAGCACTAATGGTATTGTGTGTGACGTGCAGAGCTCTGTGTCATGCATGTAATCATCCAAACCAGTAGGGGATCTGTTCCATCAAGCTTCCATCACATGGCTGGTTACAATGAGAATTATTAATGCTCCAAGGGATGTTACCCTGAACAGTAAACAGGAACTGTCTGTCACTTTAATTTGATCTCTATTGTATATTAAATATGAGGCCATAAAATGAAAAAGTCTTCTGATTTTTTTTGATGTTACATCCCCTTAAGTCAGATCAAAAATAAGGCGAAATCAATCTACATTAAATCAAAGTATTTTTTCGTAATCAAAAGCTTCAATTTTGGTTGGATTTAATCAGAAAAGTAATTTCAAAAATGGTAAACATTATAAACTATTTTGGAATAGCAACATCCAAACCAACAAATGTTTTCAATTCTCTTTATGTAAAATATAATCCTTGGAGTGCATTCTCTAAATGGAACATAATTTTCCACATGATGTGTTACTGGTGAATGAGAGTGTGTTCTATGTCAATGTTGCTATTTGCATTGGAGAGTAGATGAAGTGTTCCTGCGCAAAAAAAAAGTGAATCCACGCACTGCACAAAAGCTGAATACTCTGAGGCTGATGTTCCCACATTACTTATTAATATATTTGTCCTAAATTTGAACCCATAATGTGACCACAAGCACTTAATTGTTCCAGAGGGGAATACAGCGATGTGTTTCAGGTTAAGTGAACCACAATCATAAAGGCAATCATGTAGAAAAGGATAAAAGACTTGCTTTTGTAAATTGCCATACCTCATCAAAATGCATTACACCTGATTTCTTTCAGTGGAGTGTTTGTTATACGAGTTGTTTGCAAACAAAGTGATTCCACAAACATTATTTGGAAGAAACACTTTGGGAAAGTTTGATTCAGCAATGCATGGTATCCTGGACTGTCCACTTTTAAAGAAATATTAAAATAAGGCATTGATTACTATGTTGAATAGCCCTCCAGGAACTTGCTTTTAATGTCTCATCCAAATAGCATCACAGCTGATAATGTAATAATCCTTGAGTACTGTACTATGTGCTCAAATCAAAGTCCAAGAATGTGTCAAAAATGCCTTTTGTCCTCAAAGGTAAGACCATAATCACCTGACCCGTGCTAAATTTTAACCTGTTTATTTTAATATTTTTCAATGAGCTACAAAGTGTTACATCAAATACCTGCATTAAGTCAAAAGAGCAGATGAGGTGAGGACATTCTCAGAGAAACAGACTGGTGGTGAACCTGAATGGGATTTGCAAGAGTTAGATTGTTTTTGGAGTCAAGATAAATGAAAAGCAAGGGTCTGTATTCTGTTGAGATGTATCTGGTGAGCTCAAGCCCATGATTCACACATCCTGGTTTATGTAGGAAGTCCTGGCAATCTGAATGGTTATTTGTGCAGGAGGTGCCTCCCGCTGGAGTAACTCAGGCTCTGGGCTTTTGAGGGTGACTGGCAGCTGGGATATGATAGTGGCATTCATGAGGCTGACCAGTTCATGTTTCATGGCATATTTCAGGACATGGTTAACCTGAAGCTCACGTAAGTACAGGCAAAGAGGGAATGAGTGACCACCAGCCGAAAGAAGGGGTGTAGGCAGATAGCGAGGAAATCCTCTGACTGCATTTCACTTGCAAACTGTTTTTTGACATTAGAAATAGATGACAGTAACAATCTCTCTTTGGAAACCAGCCAGAGCTAAGACTATGACACTGTTAGCGGTTAGCTGCTCGGTGGTAGATGAAGGAAGAAATGTGTGAAGGGCAATAGTGATACAAGATTTGTTAGTGAAGGGAGTACACAGGTACTTCTGCAGCCAGTTCCATGACTCCAGGATGGTATGATGCCTCTTGGTGCCAATAACAAAGGTGACACAGTTCAGCTGCAGGGAATTCTAAACAGGAAGGTGAATGACTAGAAGTTGGAGTTCATGTTGGAGAACAGTGATATAGGAAGAAAGAGAAATGACTTCCTACAAACAGATTTTGGGGAATTAGGTCGGAAATTGAAAAGTGGGATTTCAAAGACGGTGATCTCTGGATTACTCCCAGAGTCATTCAGTTGTGAGTATAGGAGTAAAAGGAGAGATAAGATGTATGTGTGGCTGAAAAGATGGGACGTGCAATAGGGAGACCATTTCTGAGGGAGGTGAAAAACTATATAAATTAAGTGGGTTACTTATGAATAGGAATGGGACCAACATTGCCATGAGGAGATGTGCTTATGATTTTGGAGTGGATTTAAAACTAGATTAGCAAGGAGAAGGGATTCTGACAAATAGTTCACACCGGGGCTAATTAAATGTTAAAATGTGAGTAAGTGAGTCTAGAAGGTAAAGGAAACATAACAAGATATGATAGAAGCGAGTTTAGCAAGGCGAAATGGAATACATTTAATTGCAAGAACCCTGAGGACTAAGACAAAACAGCTAAAAGCACATGTGGAAGTATGATTGAGACTTGGCTGAAAGATTAGATTCCCTACAGTCTGGAAACAGGCCCTTCAGCCCAACAAGTCCACACCGACCATCCAAAGAGCAACCCACCCAGACCCATTCCCCTAACACCACAGGCAATTTAGTAGCAGGGCCAGTTCACCTAACCTGCACATCTGTGTGACGAAACTAGAGCAAATCCACACAGATATAGGGAGAATGTGCAAACTCCACACAGATAGTTGCCCAAGGTAGGAATTGAACCCAGGTCCCTGGTGCTGTGAGATAGCAGTGCTAACCACTAAGCCACTGTGTCGCCCATATAGGATTAGCAGCCCAATCTTCCTGGTTATAAAGTATTCAGACAGTGTCACAATAGTGATCAAGGAATCAGTTATAACAGCGAGGAGGGTTAAAAATGAGACCATAAAGATAGGACTGAAAGCTACAAAAGGACAAAAACACTGATGGTCTGGACCTCAACCTCCTAAATAGTTAAGAAGAGATAGATAATTAAATTTGTAATCAAATTTCAACAAACTGTAAGAATAATAAGGCAGTGATAGTAGGAGATTTTAATTACCTAAACATTATCTGGGATGGTTTTACTGTGCAAAGTATGGAGGAACAAAATTTTTAAATGTATCTGGGGCAATTGTTTCAGCCAGTACAAAGAAAACTCAACAAGAGAGGGAAATGTTTGGACCTTTTATTCAAAAATGAGTCAAGCACATCAAAGGCACTACAGTAAGGGAGCACTTTGGAGATAATGACCGCAACTCAGTTAGTTCTATGGTAGTTATGGAAAATGATAATGAACCAGTAATAAAAGTTCTAAACTGAAAGGTGAATTTTTACTGAAACAAGACACAATTGACCTAAGAGAATTTGGAACAGCTACTTGCAGATAAACTACACCAGACTGATGGGAGGCATTCAAGAAGGAAATAGCTAGAGTACAAGGCAAGTGTGTTTCCTTTAAAACAAAGGATGGGGCCAAGAGCGAAAACCCCTGGATATAAGGGGATGGAAAGTTTAGTATCAAAAAAAAGAGAGAAGCTTATGGCAGATACTGAGGGTTCAATATGACAGAGTCCTTAAAGAAATACAAAAAATGCAGGGAGATACTTACAAAAGAAAATTAGGACAGTAAAGAGAATTCATCAGAGCATTGACAGATAAAATAAGGGAAAACCTAAGTGGGTTTGTTTAAATGTATAAAGTGCAAGAGAATATTTGGGAATGAGTAGGGTCCAGTATGGACCATAGAGATCATCTGTGTGCGGGCCAGGAAGACAAGGGCACAGTCCACAATAAATAAGACCATAAGACCATAAGACATAGGAGTGGAAGTAAGGCCATTCGGCCCATCGAGTCCACTCCGCCATTCAATCATGGCTGATGGACGTTTCAACTCCACTTACCCGCATTCTGCCCGTAGCCCTTAATTCCTTGTGACATCAAAAATTTATCAATCTCTGCCTTAAAGACATTTAACGTCCCGGCCTCCACTGAATTTCGTGGCAATGAATTCCACAGGCCCACCACTCTCTGGCTGAAGAAATGTCACCGCATTTCTGTTCTGAAATTACCCCCTCTAAATCTTAGGCTGTGCCCACGGGTCCTAGTCTCTTCGACTAACAGAAACAATTTCCTATCGTCCACCCTTTCCAAGCCATGTATTATCTTGTAAGTTTCTATTAGATCTCCCCTTAATCTTCTAAACTCCAATGAATACAATCCCAGGATCCTCAGCCGTTCCTCGTATGTTAGACCTACCATTCCAGGGATCATCTGTGTGAATCTCCTCTGGACACGCTCCAATGCCAGTATGTCCTTCCTGAGGTGTGGGGACCAAAACTGGACACAGTACTCCAAATGGGGCCTAACCAGAGCTTTATAAAGGCTCAGTAGCACATCGGTGCTTTTATATTCCAACCCTCTTGAGATAAATTACAACATTGCATTCGCTTTCTTAATCACGGACTCAACCTGCAAGTTTACCTTTAGAGAATCCTCGACTAGCACTCCCAGATCCCTTTGTACTTTGGTTTATGAATTTTCTCACCGTTTAGAAAGTGGTCCATGCTTATATTCTTTATTCCAAAGTGCAAGACCTCGCATTTGCTCATATTGAATTCCATCTTTGCATTGGACTTCACAATGGGAAAGGATAAACAGTTATAAACTGGATAAGAACAATGACCGCAGATGCTGGAAACCAGATTCTGGATTAGTGGTGCTGGAAAAGCACAGCAGTTCAGGCAGCATCCAAGGAGCAGTAAAATTGATGTTCCTCACTTGTTTGGTAAGGTGCCAGAGGGCTGCTAAATATTGTCCCCTTACCAAACAAGTGAGGATATAAAAGAGATCTAAGGGGCAACTTTTTCACGCAGAGGGTGGTACGTGTATGGAATGAGCTACCAGAGGATGTGGTGGAGGCTGGTGCAATTGCAACTTTTAAGAGGCATTTGGATGGGTATATGAATAGGAAGGGTTTGGAGGGATATGGGCAGGGTGCTGGCAGGTGGGACTAGATTGGGTTGGGATATCTGGTTGGCATGGACGGGTTGGACCGAAGGGTCTGTTTCCATGCTGTACATCTCTATGACTCTATGTCTCTAGTGTTAGATATTCACTTGCATTTCTATAGGTGCCAGGGCTATTGTCCAACAGCTAGGAAACGGGATTAGTATAAACAGATCTTTCGAATCAAAATGGTGGCAGTCTGAAAAGTCTCTGCCATACCCTAGGCAAGGTGGGCTTCTAACCTCACCCCAACCATTAGCCACCCCAAAGAAAAATTGTCAGTGTAAAGCAGGCAGGACACCTAGAACTTTTTCAATTTCACTTCGGAGGCTTTGGAGTTGAGGTGAAGGCAAACAATGGAAAGGGAAAGGGAGCAAGAGGAGCACAGCAGGCAGGGCACTCCCTACTGTGTCAGGTACACCCACAGCCACTGTTTCAACTCCCACGGTGGCGCCTCTGAGCTCGGTGGAGCAGCAGCAACTACTCTCAGAGTTCACAAAACTCCGTGAAAAATCGAAATAGCGCTGGAACTGATTTCTACCATGCTGAAAAAGCATGAGCAGGAGATCCAGTCATTAGATCAACGCATGGACATGGTCGAGCAAAGGACTGCAATGGAGAACTCCGAGGAGCAGATCCGAACATTGGAAGGCCGGTTCCGGGCCTTGCTGGATCAGGTTGTCGACCTCGAAAATCAAGGTCTGAGAGAAAACTTACGTGTAGTGGGTCTTCTGGAGTGCGAGTAAGTTGTGAATCTGGCTGAGCACCTGGAGAAGTGGCTCCCAGCATTGCTGGGGCTGGAGATCGAGTCAGGCCAGGTGAGTGTGGAGTAGGCTCACTGGATTGTTATGCGCAGGTCCGGGTTGAGTCAGCGCCCCCGCCCAATCCTAGTGCAACTCCAGCACCGTAAAGAAAAACAGTTAATAATAGAAACATCCAGAAGATTAGGAAAAGATCCACAGGCTCTGATATATAAAGGTTTGAAAATAATATTTTTTCAAGAACTTTCTGGGGCCATAATTAAGAAGAGGAAGACTTTTGATGATGTTAAGAAAAAAATTAAGAGATTTAAATATTCAGTATTCTCTGAGGTACCCAGCAGTACTATGGTTTAATTATGGGAGATCTGTCCATAACTTCAACTTGGCAGAAAAAGCAAAAGAATTTGTGAACTCGCTGAAATAATAGACTTGGACCAAGGGGGAAAGAGGAAAATATGTGTGCGGAAAATGGCTTTTTTTTTCTTCTTCTCGTTCTTTGTTCTGTTCCCTTTCGTTGTTTCGGGTCTTATAGACTTGGTATTGCTTTGGTATAAAATCTGGTTTGTTTCATATTATATCTGTTTGGTAGTCATCTGTTATTTTACTGTCCTGTTTTTCTGGGTGGGGGTGGTTACTTCTTTGTGTAAAGATGTGAGGGGTTGAGATATGGAGGGGGAGGGGAGGGCATCCATTGTTAACTTGCAGGAGTGCAGATAACATTTTTTTTCCATTGCCTGTATTTGGGCCATGACCTTAACTGGATGGTGCCAGGATGGCTGTAAGTTTAGGAGTGAATTTCCCTTATGGGCAAGGTGGGGGGTGGGGGATGAGGGGTGTGGGGGTGGTGAGCTGGGAGGTTCAGCTTCAGCTATTTTGTCACCATACTAGGTAACATCATCAGTGAGCCTCCAGATGAAGCACTGATGGTAGGGCCCACTTGTTATTTTGTGGTTAGGTTTCCTTGACATCACCACAGGAAATGACGTCACCAACCCAAGGAAACCTAAATATAAAAAGTGGGCCATACCACCAGTGTTTCATCTGGAGGCTCACTGATGATGTTACCTAGTGAACTTATTGCAGGTGGAGAATACAGTTGGGTATTCGTCTCTTCCTACAACTTCAAAAGCAGTGGAGTGGCCATACTGGTACAAAGGAACCTCACATTTCAGGTGATAGATCAAATCAAGGATGAGTATGGACTGTTCATCATTCTCAAGGCTCTGGTACACAAGAGGAGTATGACATCCTGAGCGTTTCTTGTCATCCTCTTAAATTTGCAGTTGAAGTGGTCTCTAAATTAATAGCTCTTGAGGCGCACCATACTATTATAGGAAGAGACTTTAATCGTCTCATGTACCCTTGGGTAGACAGGATGCCAAGAGGTCTGTCGGACACACCTCTGCAGTCTAGACAGTTAGTGGACTTGTGTAAAGAGTTGAGGCTAGTGGATGTGTGGAGGTGTCTCCACCCTGCTGGGAGGGATTTTACCTTTTACTCCAACCCATACAAGTGCCACACAAGAATTGATATGTTCTTTGTTCTGTCAGTTTGTTTAGACTTGGTGTTGGCCTACAGGAGTGGGAACATTACTATTTAAATGGTCTGATTATTTCATACTCAACAATAAGAAAGAGGCAGAGAGAAGAGCAGCGACGGATGCTTGAGGCCGAGTCGGCAGATTATAACGGACCATTTGTGGTCTGGACTCAATGCTCACACAAGCGGCGAAGAGAGGGGTCTCCTTTGCATAGCGAAGGCTTATCTGGCTAGGAAGAAAAGTGCTCCATAGTCCATTATGTCTGTTTGGGAGAGAACTGGCAACATCATTCACGAGCTGAAAAAGATTAATGCCAGATTTCAGGAACTCTATGCAGAGTTATACCGGTCGGAGGGCTGTGGGACTGGACTAGTGAGAATGGAATCCTTTTTGAAAACCTGGATCCCCAGTATAAACAGAAAGCAGGCCTCCCTTTTAAATGTACCTCTGATGAAACATGAGGTGCAAGAGGCAGTAACTCAGTTCCAAGGTGGCAAGGCACCCTGTCCAGACAGGTTCCCGAGTAGTTTTACAAGGTGTTTATACACATTAGCCGAATCCCTTCTGGAGATGTATAGTCATTTATATAGCCAGGACCGCCTTCCGCCCTCTCATAGGGAGACCAATATCTCCCTTATTTTAAAGAAAGGGATAGACCCCGAGGATGGCACATCGTCCCATTGTTGAAGATAGACTTCAAGATTTTATCAAAAGTCCTGGCTCTGAGGTTGTACCCTGTTATTATAAAAGAGGACCAGACAAGTTTTATCAACAGCCACAATATATCTTCCAATAATATCAGGAGGGTATTAAACATAGTGCAAGTATATCAGCAGCGATTGATTCCAGGCTTCCCTGGATGCAGAAAAGGCTTTTGATTGGGTGGAATGATCATATCTCTTTGATGTTCTCTATTGCTTTGGTTGGGCGTGCCTTCAGCAGGTGGGTGCGGTGTTATATGGAGACTCCAAGGTGGCAGTTTTCACGAATGGTGTCAAATCAAACAATTTTGGTGGGGGAACAGGCAGCCGACAGGGATGTCTTCTCTCGCTGCTGCTGTTTACCTTGGTAATTGAGCCATTGGTGGAGGCCATCTGAAAGGACCCTGAAATAGTGGCACCAAAGGTGGGAATTGAGGAATACAAAATTATTCTTTATGAAGATGATGTCCTTCTGTTTCTGGCTAACCTGGAAAAGTCTGTATCCTGGCTAATACAAAACATGTGGCAGTTTTTTCGGGATACAGGATAAACTTTACAAAGTCAGAAGTCATGTCTGCAGGGAGATTGGTGGAAGTACTGAAGCTAGAGAACAGAATCCAGTTTCCTTTTAGGCACCCTCAGACATTGCTTTTGGTCCTGCTACAAGATTCGCAGATATTGAGGTGCCATAGTGAATGAGCTGGAGAAGATCCTGGGAATTGAGGTTAAGCAGGATCCAGTATCTCTTCTTTTGGGATTACCAAATCTGCCCTCTCTGGATGAGCACAGGAAAAGGCTATTTAACATTCTTACATACTGTGCGAGGAAGAACATTCTAATGAACTGGATATCAGAAAAACCTCCAGGTCTTGCAGGGTGGTGCAGACTTGTGATGGAGCATGTCCCCAAGATTATCTGACGGATATGGTGCACCATGGAACAGAGCAATTTTCTGAGACATGGCAGCCATTTCTAAATTATGTAGACATGGACCTATCGGCAATACTGATTAGGGCCTTCATATAGCCACGAGGGCCATATTTGGTGGTCCAGGGACCCCAGGGGAGAGGGCCTACTAAATACAGGTATAGTAACTGTTACTCCCGTGGACGGGTGTTTTGGTGGAGGTGCGGTAGATGGAGTAGAATAGTGTAATGTAATTTAATTTTATTAGATTGTAATTTAATTTCACACTATTTTATTTTATTTGAGTTTATTTTAACTTGGGTTAAGGTAAGTTAATGTGAGACAATTGTATCCCAAAGAATAGTAAGTAGATTATTGTTAATATTGCTGTAATGTGGTATTATTTCTACTTTTCTGTGTATTTGTACTTTTATAACATTTTGTTTTCTTTTCTGTAAAAGAGTAAAAAATTTTCAATGAATACATATTTAAGAAAAGACAGATCTTTGTTGACTGGCACAGACATGATGGAACCAACGACATTGGAAGGGAAAAGGTTGAGACTCTGAAGGGAGATGACAGAAAGTTAGGTAGAATTTTAAAAAGGAGGTCCTCAAGGGTAGTAATATCTGGATTACTCCCAGTGCTACGAGCTAGTGAGGGCAGGAATAGGAAGATAGAGCAGATGAATGCATGGCTGAGGAGCTAGTGTATGGGAGAAGGATTCACATTTTTGGATCATTGGAATGTCTTTTGAGGTAGAAGTGACCTGTACAAGAAGGATGGATTGCACCTAAATTGGAAGGGGACTAATATACTGGCAGGGAAATTTGCTAGAACTGCTTGGGAGGATTTACACTAGTAAGGTGAGGGGGGTGGGACCCAGGGAGATAGTGAGGAAAGAGATCGATCTGAGACGGGTACAGCTGAGAACAGAAGTGACTCAAAGTTTGTGAGAAGATTTGTAGCTTGGGCACTCGTTGTTGTGGTTCTGTTTGCTGAGCTGTGAATTTGTGTTGCAGACGTTTCGTCCCCTGTCTAGGTGACATCCTCAGTGCTTGGGAGCCTCCTGTGAAGTGTTTCTGTGATGTTTCCTCAGGCATTTATAGTGGTTTGAATCTGCCGCTTCCGGTTGTCAGTTCCAGCTGTCCGATGCAGTAGTTGGTATATTGGGTCCAGGTCGATGTGCTTATTGATTGAATCTGTGGATGAGTGCTATGCCTCTAGGAATTCCCTGGCTGTTCTCTGTATGGCTTGTCCTATAATAGTAGTGTTGTCCCAGTCGAACTCATGTTGCTCATCATCTGTGTGTGTGGCTACTAAAGATAGCTGGCCGTGTCGATTCGTGGCTAGTTGGTGTTCATGGATGCGGATCGTTAGCTGTCTTCCTGTTTGTCCTATGTAGTGTTTTGTGCAGTCCTTACATTGGTTTTGTTCATGCTGGGTATCGGATCCTTCGTTCTGGTGAGTTGTTGTCTGAGAGTGGCTGTTGGTTTGTGTGCTGTTATGAGTCCTAGTGGTCGCAGTATTCTGGCTGTCAATTCAGAAATGCTCTTGATGTATAGTAGTGTGGCTAGTCCTTTGGGTTGCGGTACGTCCTCGTTCCGTTGTCTTTCCCTTAGGCATCTGTTGATGAAATTGCACGGGTATCCGTTTTTGGCGAATATATTGTAGAGGTGTTCTTTTTCCTCTTTTTGCAGTTCTGGTGTACTGCAGTGTGTTGTAGCCCTATTGAATAGTGTCTTGATGCAACTTCTTTTGTGTATGTTGGGGAGATTGCTTTCGTAGTTTAGGACTTGGTCTGTGTGTGTGGCTTTCCTGTATACCTTTGTGATGAATTCTCCGTTCAGTGTTCTCTGTGCCATCAGGAATTGGAGTTGGTTGAACTTTTCTTCCTCTCTAGTGAATCGGATTCCTGTGAGTGTGGCGTTGATGATCCGGTGTGTGTTCTCTATTTCTGTGTTTTTAATGATTACAAAGGTGTCACCTACATATCTGACCCAGAGTTTGGGTTGAATTTGCGGTAAGACTGTTTGTTCCAATCTTTGCATTACCGCTTCTGCTATGAGTCCAGAGATGGGTGAGTCCATGGGTGTGCCGTTGATTTATTCATATATTTGGTTGTTGAATGTGAAGTGTGTTGTGAAACATCTGCAACACGAATTCCCAGCTCGGCGAACAGAAACACAACAAGAAGTAAGTCAAACAGTCAGGGCAGGCAGGGACAAGGTAGGACTAATAAATTAAACTGCATTTATTTCAATGCAAGGGGCCTAACAGGGAAGGCAGATGAACTTTGGGCATGGTTAGGAACATGGGACTGGGATATCATAGCAATTACGGAAACATGGCTCAGGGATGGGCAAGACTAGCAGCTGAATGTTCCAGGATACAAATGCGACAGGAAGGACAAAAAGGAAGGCAAGAGAGGAGGGGGAGTGGCATTTTTGATAAGGGATAGCATTACAGCTGTGCTGAGGAAAAATATTCCCGGAAATACATCCAGGGAAGTTATTTGGGTGGATCTGAGAAATAAGAAAGGGATGGTCACATTATTGGGATTGTATTATAGACCCCTAATAGTCAGAGGGAAATTGAGAAACAAACTTGTAAGGAGATCTCAGCTATCTGTAAGAATAATAGGCTGGTTATGGTAGGGGATTTTAATTTTCCAAACATCGACTGGGACTGCCATAGTGTTAAGGGTTTAGATGGAGAGGAATTTCTTAAGTGTGCACAAGACAATTTTCTGATTCAGTATGTGGATGTACCGACTAGAGAAGGTGCAAAACTTGACCTACTCTTGGGAAATAAGGCAGGGCAGGTGACTGAGGTGTCAGTGGGGGAGCACTTTGGGGCCAGTGACCATAATTCTTTTCGTTTTAAAATAGTGATGGAAAAGGATAGACCAGATCTAAAAGTTGAAGTTCTAAATTAGAGAAAGGCCAATTTTGATGGTATTAGGCAAGAACTTTCAAATGCTGATTGGAGGCAGATGTTTGCAGGTCAAGGGATGGCTGGAAAATGGGAAGCCTTCTTGAGATAACAAGAATCCAGAGAAAGTCAGGGTGAAAGGGAAGGCTGGTAACTATAGGGAATGCTGGATGACTAAAGAAATTGAGGGTTTGGTTAAGAAAAAGAGGGAAGCATATGTCAAGTACAGACAGGAGAGATCGAGTGAATCCTTAGAAGAGTATAAAGAAAGTAGGAGTATACTTAAGAGGGAAATCAGGAGGGCAAAACGGGGACACGAGATAGCTTTGGCAAATAGAATTAAGGAGAATCCAAAGGGGTTTTACAAATATATTAAGGACAAAAGGGTAACCAGGGAGAGAATAGGGCTCCTCAAAGATCAGCAAGGCATCCTTTGTGTGGAGCCACAGAAAATGGGGGAGATACTAAATGAATATTTTGCATCAGTATTTACTGTGGAAAAGGATATGGAAGGTATAGACTGTAGGGAAATAGATGGTGACATCTTGCAAAATGTCCAGATTACAGAGGAGGAAGTGCTGGATATCTTGAAATGGTTAAAGGTGGATAAATCCCCAGGACCTGATCAGGTGTACCCGAGAACTCTGTGGGAAGCTAGAGAAGTGATTGCTGGGCCTCTTGCTGAGATATTTGTATCATCAATAGTCACAGGTGAGGTGCCGGAAGACTGGAGGTTGGCAAACGTGGTGCCATTGTTTAAGAAGGGCGGTAAAGACAAGCCAAGGAACTATAGACCAGTGAGCCTGACCTCGGTGGTGGGAAAGTTGTTGGAGGGAATCCTGAGGGACAGGATGTACATGTATTTGGAAAGGCAAGGACTGATTCGGGATAGTCAACATGGCTTTGTGCGTGGAAAATCATGTCTCACAAACTTCATTGAGTTTGTTGAAGAAGTAACAAAGAAGATTGATGAGCGCAGAGCAGTAGGTGTGATCTATATGGACTTCAGTAAGGCATTCGACAAGGTTCCCCAATGGAGGCTGATTAGCAAGGTTAGATCTCATGGAATACAGGGAGAACTAGCCAGTTGGATACAGAACTGGCTCAAAGGTAGAAGACAGAGGGTGGTGGTGGAGAGTTGTTTTTCAGACTGGAGGCCTGTGACCAGTGGAGTGCCACAAGGATCGGTGTTGGGCCCTCTACTTTTTGTCATTTACATAAATGATTTGGGTGTGATCATAAGAGGTACAGTTAGTACTTTTGCAGATGACACCAAAATTGGAGGTGTAGTGCACAGCGAAGAGGGTTACCTCAGAGTACAACAGGATCTTGACCAGATGGGCTAATGGGCCAAGAGGTGGCAGATGGAGTTTAATTCAGATAAATGTGAGATGCTGCATTTTGGGAAAGCAAATCTTAGCAGAACTTATACACTTAATGGTAAGGTCCTAGGGAGTGTTGCTGAACAAAGAGACCTTGGAGTGCAGGTTCATAACTCCTTGAAAGTGAAGTTGCAGGTAGATAGAATAGTGAAGATGGCGTTTGGCATGCTTTCCTTTATTGGTCAGAGTATTGAGTATAGGAGTTGGGAGGTCATGTTGCAGATTTACAGGACATTGGTTAGGCCACTGTTGGAATATTGCGTGCAATTCTGGTCTTCTTCATATCGGAAAGATGTTGTGAAACTTGAAAATGTTCATCCAAATGCCTCTTAAATGTTGCAATTGTACCAGCCTCCACCACTTCCTATGGCAGCTCATTCCATACACGTACCACCCTCTGCATGAAAAAGCTGCCCCATAGGTCTCTTTTATATCTTTCCCTCTCACCCTAAACCTATGCCCTCTGGTTCTGGACTCCCTGACCCCAGGGAAAAGACTTTGCCTATTTACCCTATCCATGACCCTCATAATTTTGTAAACCTCTATAAGGTCACCCCTCAGCCTCTGACGCTCCAGAGAAAACAACCCCAGCCTGTTCAGCCTCTCCCTATAGCTCAAATCCTCCAACCCTGGCAACATCCTTGTAAATCTTTCCTGAACCCTTTCAAGTTTCACAACATTTTTCCGATATGAAGGAGACCAGAATTGCACGCAGTATTCCAACAGTGGCCCAAACAATATCCTGTACAGCCACAACATGGCCTCCCAACTCCTGTGCTCAATACTCTGACCAATAAAGGAAAGCATACCAAACGCCTTCACTATCCTATTTACATGCGACTCCACTTTCAAGAAGCTATGAATCTGCACTCCAAGATCTATCACTAATAAGACCATGTGTTTCCAAAAAAAGAGTAAATCTTATCCCTATGAATGTTCTCCAATAATTTAGTTACCGCTGATGTAAGCCTCTCTGGCCTGTAATTTCCTGGATTATCGCTCTTGCCCTTCTTAAACAAAGGAACAAGATGTGCTGTTCTCGAGTCCTCTGGGACCTCTTCTCTGGCTAGAGGATAGAAAGTTTTTTATACAAGGCCCCAGCAATTTACTGACCTGCCTCCCTCAGCATGCTAGGATAGATCCATCAGGTCTGGGGACTTGTCTACTTTAATGCTTTTCAAACATCCAATACCTTTTTATATATTGATATACCCTAGAAGTTCTACAAACCCTTTCCAAGACTCACCATCCACCATACCTTCTCCTTTATGAATACGGATGAAAAGTATTCATTAAGGACCTACTTATTTCCTCCAGCTATAAGCATACATTCTTTCCTTTGTCCTTAAGTCGTCCTACCCTCTTCCTAGCTACCCTCTTGCTCCTTATATATGTGTAAAACGCCTTGGGATTTTCCTTAATCCTCTTTGTCAAAGACATTTCATGGCCCTTTTTAGCTTTCCTGAACCCTTGTTTGAATTCTTTCCTGCTATCTTTGAGCTCTGTCTATCTTCGGTTTCCTATGCCTCCTTTTCCTTTTTATTAAGCTTTCAATTTTACTTGTCATCCAAACTCTTGCAATCCTTATCATTCATTTTCACAGGAATGTGCTCCTCCTGAACTCTAAATACTCAGCTATTTTTAATAGCTGACAATCCAAATGTTTCAGGAGCTGTACATGCTGATTGCACCTACAGAAGTAGTTCATAACGTTTGAAGCCATCAATGTCAAGTGGCTCAAATGATGAGCTGATCCCTGAGCAAATGCTACAGGGCAAGAGGTGGATGTGGAGAGGTGATCAGGTAAGAGCAAACAGCAGGAATTCAAGTCTGAATCTTGACAGTACTTCCATGGAGTGTGGAAGAGCAACAAAACTGTTCTGGCTGGAAGAGAGGTTAAAACAAAGGCCAGTCTGCTTTCTGAGTTGAATTGACAAGATTGCATGAAACCTGTCAAAGAAAATAGGAAGCATTCTCCTATTGACCTGGTCAATATTTATCACTCAAGCCAGAGACCAAAAATTGTTTAACTGGTAATTTTTTCTCATATCTACTGTCTTTTCCACATTACAACAGGAATGATATTTCAGAAGAATCTAACTGGCTGCAAAGTGGCTTAAAGTAATTAAAGGCACTTTTTTTTCTTTTGAATTGCCAAGTTGACAACGGTGACAATATTTCAAAAATATTTAATTTACTGCAAGGATATTTGGGGCATTTCAAGGGTGCTATAATTATGAAGTAACTTTGGATGTTAGCTAATTGTGCATATGAAATCAGAATTTTATACATTTTTGATAATACCCACAGACATACCTTTGCAATATCCATGTTGATTTTTCTTACAAGCCAATAGTGGAGTGCTAGAAAATCTTAAGTTATGATTTGTGAACATGGTATGCACAAACATTTTGTATATTTCCAGCACGTTTTAGCAGTATTTTCTGAATCATCCATGTTAAGTGCTGTAAAAACAAGAGACTGTTCCTGTGTGACAAAAAAACCAGTAGAACAACTTCAAAAACTAGAACCTTCCTGGTCACAGACACATTAAAAGCTACAAAACTGGACACCGCACATTTTTCTTAACTTTGCGTCATTTGTCAAAGTTAATAGAAAAAAGTATTACATTTACCAAAACAAGCTAAAGGCCATTTTGGGGAAGTCAACCCTAAATGTATTTGATAAAAAGTAAAGGACTGAAATTATGTGTTTTGACATTTGACCTATTTACTTCAGTTTCTCACAAAAATGATTTATAGTTTCTGTGCACAAAATGTTTTCACTATATGATACAAGAGCAAGGAATGCACCTTGAAGTCATGAACAAATGTAATGATTTTAGGTTTCAAGTATCACAACATAAGGGAACTGCAAGAACTTGCAAGAAATCTTTTCTGTGGGACATGTAGAAAGGATGTATTACCCTATATTAATTACATTACATACATTTGCAAATCCAGCAAATTTGAAAAATACGTTAAACCATTACCATTAATACATGAAGTCATTGTTTTTAAAATGTTTACTAGATTTAAAAGTGACCTATTTATCCAGTTTGCTTTGTGAAATATATAATCATTCTCTTGTTGGCTGCAGGATAGTCAGTAATAGTTCACAGTGGGAGCTGTTGATCCTTCTCAGATAGCGCAAATCTGCATATAATGAATAAAGGTCATCAAATTGGATTATGTGTTCTCCCTGGCTAGGCCAGAACCTTCCTTAGTAATATGGGCACCTTCTCTTCAATATTATGAACATTTTTCACTGTGTTGGGCTTGAGCAATAATGACTAGCATTTTTTAAGAGAATTGACTTCTGGTTAACCGTATCTACTTCTTATTTCTGTGGCCCATTGCTCAACCACAGGCAACTGTTTTAAGAAAACATATTTCTTATAAAGTTCATAGACTGATAGATCTTCCACTCTTGTCAGTGCCCTGTAACATTTTGTGTATTTCCACTATGAACTGACTGTACAAAATATTTGTAGACCCAGCTCTGTGATCTTGGGTTATGGCATCTGTGTTTGTATTATACAAAAAACAAAATGAAGTATTTTAATCACAATAAAATTTAATAAATCTGATATAAAAAGCTGAATTGCCTCGTAATGCACCAATATTTGACATTCTACATGATAATTATTTCATCCCTTCTCTATATGTATAAATAGTTTATGCCAAAGACTTCATGCACCTATAAAGCTGCTAAGTAAAAATGGAAATTGCTTGAAATACTCAATAGGTCATGCAACATCTGTAGAGAAAGAACAGAATTAATGTTTCAGGCCAATTAACTTTAATGAGGAGGGAGAAAAGGACAAAATATTCCAACTTTTCAATTCCAATGCACCTCAGCCTCAAAGGCCTCATTCTTCCAAGAAGTAGCAATCATTGTTGGATTGTCACTCCACTCAAATGTTCACCTACCTTGACACTGCTCCACATTGCTTTGCAGTTTTTCAAGCACGAACAGTCCCAGAAATATGGAATGCAGTGTCCCTCGGAGAGGTTTGCTGCAGCAATGCAGAGTTGGGGTAAGAAAGTATATGTTGACATTTTATGACATTTCCTGCCATCTGGTTATTTAAATGTTCAGTATGAATATTGATAAATGGATGAATACAAGTGATGTGTAAGTGGGAGGTGGGCCAGATGACAGCTGGGTGTATTAGGTGAGTGATTTGGAAATTGCATAGGATAGCATGTTGGTTGAGGTGGAGGTAAGTAGGTGATTAGGAGGCTGCTGGGTGAGGTGGTAGATGTGTGAGACTGATATTTGGATAAGGGGATGGGTGGGTTATAGATAGGTCATAGATAGATCATGAGCTAAACAAGGAGATAGTAAGGACTGCAAATACTGGAGAGTCAGAGTTGAAAAGTGTGGCACTGGTAGAGCACTGCAGGCACCATGTAAGGAGCAGTAGAGTTGACCCTTCATCAAGAGCTCAGGAGATAGAAAAGTCAGGTCAGGGGCTGTTGTTTGGTAGATGTTAGGGTAGTTAGGTACTCAGGAGTAACATTGTTAGGGGTTATTGGGTTGGATTGGAGGACTAGTCAGAAGATGGTAAGAAATTAGGGTGGCAGTATATTCAGAAGAGTAGTTAGTTTGTGTAAGATTCAGCTGAGGATTAGTTGATGTGGTGTTTGGTGTTAGGAGGTATTGGGATGAAGACTCGGGATTGGGGAAGTCAGTGTAATGATTGGGGGTCAACTTATCTGATATTTCCTTCAAAACTTATCCAAGTAATGATTGTGGAACTGAGTCAAAGTGTTTTGCAGAAGGCCTCATAAAGGAAACCAATTACCCCTTGTAAGCAATTTCCATGGAAGATAGTTTGTTGGGTCTTCAAGGATTCCCAATGTGTGTCTTGGGTCACACGTCTAGCTTCTGACAATCCAGAGACCAGATGTTTTGTTTTGGTGAGCAGGTTTCTGACATTCTGACTACAAGACCAGCCCAACTCAGTTGTGGCTTTCTCCATATGGTGTGCTAGCTGAGTTGATCACCTCAGTTACTGGTATTTTGTATTGCCATCCAAATTTCAGAAGCTTCTGAAGGCAGTTGAAGAAAAGTGGTTGAACATCTTGGCATGACGCAGACACATTGTTCCAAAGGTTGCTTATGTAGATTTGAACTCTAATACTATAAACAGGCAGAGGCTATGTAGCTGGAGGTTAACATCTGGTAAAGAAATTCTCTGAACTATTTTAATTTACATGGGAGGAAGGAGCCATCCCATGAAAATACCAAGATGCTGCCACTATCCATCTGTGGAAGGGGCATTGGACTGACTAACTTTGCAACAATCATTGAGGAATCTTATTCCTCTCTAGCACCAGCAAAATGATTGTTGGGATCATTCTGAACTAATTGGTGGAGTACTTCATCCTGGACATGTTGTCAGACATTCAATACAGTTTCAGGAATGGTTGAGGAAGCACTGATATAGTTTGCATTTAGATAACTCCAGGAGAAATGACAATAACCAAACATAAACCTCAACACCAAGCCTGTTCACCTGACCAACGACTCTACACAGTCAATCACAAGGTTTTTGGAAGTTGGTAGAGAAATTCACCCCATACTGGTTTGACAGCTTCATAACAGTATGCTTGCACATGCCATGGATGATGGTGTATTTACTGATTTTTTTCCCATTCACAAACCACATGTCTCCAAATGTTATCACTCAGGGGACACATAGACTAGAAGAAGGTAGGAGCCCAGGATGAATCTTTGTTGCATGATCAAGAAGATTGTGTAATGGTAAGAGAAAGTCATTACAGAAATGTCCTGATTTCACTGGAGTAAATAGGGGTGGAATCAAGTTGGGGTACTACCACAGAGATAAAACACATAAGATAGCTATTGGATGAAAATTTAACAATTGATTTTGTTGAGTAGTAATTTCAAGGGATGAAAAAAGTAACATTCCATGATCTTTGTAATAACATTTTGCATTGTAATTTTAGTCATTTGGTAATACAGAACTTGAGTATTGCTGATATAAAAGATGCATTTTGTTTAAAACTTTCATCTTGTGCTCATCGGAAGATTTGCAAGAATACCAATATAAGGGGAATCCAACAATTATACTGTTACATGTCTTTTCTAACAATATTCAAATGGTAATTTTCATTAAAAATTATAGAATTCTTATGGTGTTCATAGGCGTGGCCTAAGATCACTGGCAGAAAAATTAACTCTTTTCTGTCATTGGAAAAATACAAAGTGCCCAGATGAGGCAAAGTTATTAACTATATTGATATTACTCCAGAGAGTCCTGTGGCACTTTGTGTACCCCTTTTATATTTGAGTGTCTATCAGGTGTTAATTAATGGCTTCCAGCATGAGAAAAGTTGAAGTTGACTACAGCCAAACTGATGGACAGCAGAGAGGTGGCACCTTGGACATTTGTCCTTTGGTCATTGGCCAAAGCTATTCAAGCAAGTTGCCCCGCAAAAAATATAACAGGTACTCAGGAATAAACGATGCAATCTTGTCTAGCAATTGGGTTTTTCAGATGGAGGAAGACCAAAATAAGAGCTTCTTAGCACCTCAGTTAGTTCAGAAAGAGGAAAGAAGCTGATACCTCTAGCTGCACAGATTAGCTTCATCAATCTGTTTGCCTTCTGGAACCAGTAAATTGCTGTCACCCGTTTGTGTGCTTTCCCTGTCGAATTACATTATGGGACAATAAATTGTGACACTGGAAAAAGCACAGCAGGTCAGGCAACGTCTGAAGAGTAAGATGTTCGATGTTTCAGGCTTAACCTTCATCATTAAGCCAGAAATGTCGACTCTCTTGCTCCTCAGCTGCTGCTTGACCTGCTGTGTTTTTTCCAACACCACATTTTACTAACTGTGACTCCTCCAATATCTACAGTCCTCACTATCTCATTATGGATTTGAATTAACCTATTGATTGACATTGATCACTATTTTGGGGGTATTCAGTGACACCTAAACTCAACCTCAGCATTCAGTAAGTTCAATCATTGGTGGCTTTAGCCATGATGATCTTGAAAATGGGTGAGCAGAAACCAGATTGAAATGATTTAAGGAAATTTAATGGGATAGCTGGGTATGGAGTGAGATGATAATGCCTTGAATTCAGGGATAAGTCTGGTTTGAATTTGCACTCCTGGTCTTGAGCTCAAAAATCTGGGCTGACATTCCAGTGAAGTCCCAGAGAGTTCAGCACTGTTGAACGTGCCTCTTTCAAATGATATGGAGGTGCTGGTGTTGGACTGGGGTGGACAAAGTTAAAAATCACACAACCCCAGGTTATTGTCCAACATGTTTATTTTGAAGTACAAGCTTTCAGAGAGCTGCTCCTTTGTCAGGAAGCTAATGGGGTAGGATCATCAGACACAGATTTGTTCAAATGAGACATTAAGCCAAAAGCCCTTTCTTAGTTGGAAACCAAATATTTAATGATGGCATTATTTGGAAGAGCAGGGAATTATCCATTGTATTCGGCCAATGTCTGTTCCTGAGTGAACATCACAAAGGCAGATTATCTAGTCATTGACACATTGTGCATCATAAACACTTCAAACCGCAATCTGCTATGTTTCCAATTAGCTATGCTTCCAATTTCCAATTCCAATCCACTTCAAAAGTAACTCATTAGCAGCAAATCACTCTGAGATGTTCAGTGGTCGTGAAAGGCAATATATAAATTACAGACTTCAAACATAAGTCAATACATGAGTGTATTTATGACAGAGGTTGATAGGTTCTTATCAATAAGGGGATCTATGATTACATGAAGAAGGCAGGAGAATGGTGTTCAGGAATATATTGGCCATGATTGAAAGTTCTGCTGTACTTTATTATGGAAAATAAGTTTACAAAATTTTGATGAAGCCCATTGAATTGCCCAAGCACTTTTGAAATGCAGCTTTAAAGAAATATTTGGTGGATCTCCCATTTTGTGTTGTCACGATGCAATATTACATAATTCTTATTGAGAACATTGATATTGGTTCGGACAGCTGCATGAACCAATGGAATAAGGATCTTGGTTGACCCAGTGGGGTGGTGTCTGTATTCTTCAGTGTTGAGTAAACATCTGACGTTTCAACCTTCATCTCTGTCTAAGTAGGTAGTCATTCCTTCTCATTTCCCTCGATGGGGTTTTTCCACCCCACTAGCTTTGATTTTGGGCAGGTGAAGGAGAGAAGGGACCTCTTGGTAAATTCACTAAATTTAATGTCTCGAAATCGATATTTCGTATGTCTTAGCAGTCTCTCAATTCCGTCACAAACTTATGAAATTTTTAAACAGATTTGAATATCTGAACTTGTCTCTGCTGCTGCCAATTTCTAATCGTCCAAGGAGTGTTGCACTGGAAATGCATGATAGTGAGCAGCTCGTCTCAGGTCGTTCACATTTTCAGTGTTACATAGTAATGTACGAGGAAGTGCCTCGCTCAGGCCACCCTGAGTGAGGTGCTGGGGGGGGAGGTTGAGTGTATGTGTGTGCGTGCCTGATGAACGCTGTTTCTCTCTCTCTCTCTGGAAGCCCCTCGTGGCTGCAGTGTGAGCCGCGTCACTCCAGCCCGGTTGCTCTCTTTCTCACACTCCCTGCGATCTCCCTCCTCCTTTTCTGAGGCTGCTGCAGACATGGCGACAACGCTGCAGCCGCTTATGCTGGAAAGAGGTAAGGCAAGAGTCTTAATCTATCCGCACAGCCCTCCCGAGTGTTTCCTCAATCTGTCGCAAAAAGAAATAAAATTGTAGTTTGGAAGGCTTGCTGCCTGAAGTGTAATTGGTCTTTACTTTTCAGTATTTATGTTCCCTGGAGCGTTAATGGACCACAGTGACGGTTTAGTGAGAGATCTGCTGATGCTGGGAACGGCAGTGTGTTTTTTTTGTGTGAATATGTTAAACGCGGGCAGAAGCTACTGATAGGTTACATTTCGCAACACAGTTTCTTTAACGTCAATTTCCCGTTTGCTCACTGCAAGACTTGAAAAGAGACAGATTGAAAAAGAACATTTTCTTCGCCCTTCTCCTCCCCTCCCACCAGAGTTGCAGAGGTTGCGGCTGATGGAGGACGGACTGGTCTTTTAAGAAACGCCGAGTCTCGGTGATAATTACAGTCGGTTTGTTTAATAACTGGACCGACAGTAAAATTAGAGCTGGGAGGCATCGGCGTTTTCCGCCCTGGACTGTTTTACTGCGAAAGAATGTCCCTGCCAAGTTCAGTTATTAAAATCAGGATTCTAATATTTAAGCTGCGATTAAATATTTCGCGCTGTCTGCTCATTACATGTAATACTTTCTAGTGCGTCTAAGGAGGAGTGTGAAATTGCAAAGGTTAGCTGTGTGTTTCAACGAGACAGTTTGGGGCATATTTGAAATAGCAATTCAGGAATGAGGGCGAATAACCGCTGACCTTTAATTAGAAATGAATTTAAAGGGTTCATCCGATTTGCACGCTCTTTGAAGTTGCTATTTCAGATTAGTCTCAAACTAGGAGCCCTGGCGCTGATGCTAGTTACAACCAACAGTATTGACTTGTTTATGTAACACTTCACGTTAATACAATTTTGCACTCCCAACAGGAACATTGTGAAATAAAAGTTTCAAGCCACAGTTTTTTTTCAGAAATATTATTAGATTAGATGACCAAACGTTTTCTCAAGTAGGTTTTAAGGAAGACCATGAGGTAGATGGACAGGATATTCGAGGGTTGGTGACCTAGGCAACCAGAGGCAGACCCCAATGATGGAGCAATTAAATTTGGCAAGGCTTGAAGAAGCCAATATTAGCTGAGTGGGGATATGTTGGAGCATTGTGGGACTGAGGAAATCAAAGGGACAGGGAAGGTCATGACATGGACTAGTTTAAAAACAAAGAAAATTCATGATGTAATTTAACCATTTGCCAGGGTAGATCACCAAACATGAGTTTTGGATAAATGATACATGGTGCAACTGAGAACATGGGCAGCAGATATTTTGAAAGAATCAAGTTAAGAGGGTAGAACATAGAAAACCAGCCAATGAGACTTTGGAATAGTCAAGACTACATGTGATAAAGGCACAAGGGCGAATCAAGGTCAGAATCACATGATTTTATTGAGGTGGCAATAGGCAGCTTAATGGTCTGTGGTCAGAAATCTCTATGTCAAGCATGACATTAAAGTTGTGAGCTCAGTTGGTTGCTGAAGGAGCAGAAATTTCGGTGGGGGCATAATTGATGGTTTAGTTTTGTCAATACTTAATGGAGGAAGTTTTCCTCATCTGATTCTGGATGTCATTCAAGTAGTCCATTTGTGATGAGACAATGTAATGATTGAGCAAGTTGATACATTCTGTGACAGATGACTACTCTGTATGTGGAAACTGGCAGTGCTTTTGTATAATATTGTCAAAGGACAACATATAGATAAGAGCTAAGAGCCAAGGAAACCCAACATGCAGAAGCTCAAAGAGAAGCCATTGTAAGTGATGCTCTGACTATAACTGGATAGATAAGAATGAAAGCAATTGACTGCGGACCCAGCTATCCGGATGTCTTTGGAGAGGTGTTGGAAAAGGTTTGTGGGCAACTATGTCTGAGTTTGCAGAGAGATGGAGAAGGATGAGGGTTATTTTACTTTTGTCACAGTCCTGCATGATGCAATTTGTGACTTTGAGAATCATTTGACAATATCAGCTAACATGGGAGGCAGAACTTTGTGCTTGGCCAAGATTTAGTGGAAGTAGGGTTGAGGGAAGACGAGCTGAGAGAGAGTATTTGGAGAAAGAGCAAATAGATGAAAAACTAGAAACATTCAAATTTGGGAGGGGGACTTTCAAGGGAGTTTTGTCTGGGGAGGGATGGCAGTGACATATTCACTTAATCTCAGTGACAAAGAAGTCCACAAGCTTCACAATGCACATGGGTAAGAATGGGTGTTTGTAAAAGAACAGAGAGGTTGTGGTTTATCTTTCTACTGTGCAGTAGATTATAGTCGTTTATGTGGCCCAGCCAGATCTGGCAGTGAATGACTATGATGAGAGAGAAACAATTAGTAGATCGGGTCTGGAATATACTGCCTGGAATTATGATGGAGACAGGTTCAGTTGACGCATATTGGAGCAATGGGAAAGTGTATAGGAAGGCACAATGTGCAAAGGCAGAAAAATGCATAAGGCTGTGTCCCTTCGTTGGAGAGCTGGTGCAGATATAATATGATTGCATGGTGGTCTTTAGTATTATAACATTTGAATCTGATTTTTGCCACCACAGTGGGTAGCTAAATCAAAATCCTTCTTCATGGGTTAAAAAAAGCTCCTGAATATTGTTAGCTTCACTTGGGAGAGGTGACATGCTGTCAGTTATTGTGAGATGCGAAATGCAAGCAGCCATTGAGACGATTGAATGATGAATCAGACTGGTTAGATCAGCCACTTCAGTTCTGAGATTTTGGTCCAGTGATGTTATATAATTTTAGACTGTCTGGCCTTAACTCCTAGGACCCCCTCACCATTTTGGCCTCATACTTATTCCCATGACCCCTTATAGCCCCCATGTCACTTTATACCAGTTCAGGCTATTCATCTACCCAGTCTTCATGACAATGTATGTCTTCCCTTCAGCTTGTATCCCCATCCTTTCTCCCCCCCAAGACTCTTTAAATGTCATATGGCAACTCACCCAGAAACTACCGTATTCAAACCTCCGTATAACAATGAGATAAAATAAAATTCGAAAAGTCGCATACAAATTTCATGACTGACTATTTTTTTAAAAAGTCCACTTCATGAAAGCCCATTCAAATCATTTTATACAGTTGAAGTGCTTCATCTCTTGTATAACAAACTTCTATTCATAACCCATGTCAAACACAATTAATCCTTTAATCTGCTCATTAGTTTGTCAATAAAACTGTGAACTCAAACTCTCTGACAAGATCTTTTAGATTTTGGAAGATAGCCATGTAAGGACCTTATGGAAATGTTAATAAGTTACTATTGAAACTGCAAGAAAAGGTGTTACACCAACGAGCACCTGAAGAAATATAATTCAGATTTATTTTTAATCGTTACTGGTACATTCAGCCTATTTTTAACATCTGTTATCTTTAAATATTTGGGAATTTAAACAATTTCAGGTCATGGAAGTTAAATAGACATTGTCCACACTTCAAGAGCGTTTTGATCTACTCCATGGATTATGACCTTTGCAGCAGGGAAAATTAGATCTCTTTGAGTTCTGCATGGAGTCCAAATCATGATGCTAATTTCAGGTTTCTCTCCTGCGAATCATGGCCCAAACCCCCTCCCTGGCAAAAATTGGATCTCTTAGATATTGGGGTGGGATTTCTGTGGTTGGACCTTGCCCATCAGTTTCATGGCCTGCGGAGTCTGTCTCCTCTGCATTTTAGTTCTGATGAGAGTCATGTAGACTCAAAACATTAGCTTGCTTTCTCTCCGTGGATGCTGCTTGACTCACTGTGGTCTTGAGCCTTTGTTCTTTTCAGTACAGATTCCAGCATCTGCAGTAATTTGCTCCTCCATGAAAGACTGGGACTTTGCCACTTTTTCTAGGCTTTTCTCAACTTCTCCTGCCAGCTTTAAAGATTTGTTTATGTACTTAACCTTTCTTTATTCCCTTCAGAATTGTCCCATTTAATTAAAATTCATCAATGGTGTTAGCACCAAAAAATTAATGAATATTTATGAAAATTAAATCACTTGGAGACCCCTCAATTTACAGTAGAGTATAAAAGCATGTGTGCCATTTCCGATTGAAAATATTGAAGGTGACTTCATAAAGAATGAGTAGTTTAATGTTCCAGCTCAGCCTATGAGCAGTACAACACATGGCAAGTCCTACACTGTACAATTTCCTTTGGTCATGTATTTGGTCATTTCCTTTAGTACACATACTACTTGGATCAGTTTAAAAGCATGATCCGGAGCTAATCAGAATATGGAATTTTGCATATGTATAATTGTATGTTTCGCAATAAAAGTCCAGTTGTGCAGATTAATTTTACATAAAGCAAGTGAATTTTTTTAACCAGTTAGTTTAAATTAAATTGTATCATGAACAATAAATATTTAAGCAAATGGTGTCAGATTTCTGAGTGGTGTTATTGCTGTACAGAATAGTATATACACAAGCTGAGGACTATCATTCCATGAATCTTGCTGTTGTTCAGAATCTTACTCATTTAATCCCCTTAAGAACAGCCTCTGATAACCATTCTTGACCTCATTTGAGCAGGCAGGCAGGTTATCTCTCCCATCTATACTAATTAATCTCAAGTGGCACCACTCCAGCAACCATGCCTCCTCTTAAGCTTAGTAATAAGAGATCCAAATATGAGTCTGTTGCTTTCCTTCCATTAGCTATAAAGTTGTGGCTTTTTTTTTGATGAAGTTGCTAGATATTGTTTGTGATGTCAAAAACCTAGTTATACGAGTTGACAGAATTTGTAAAATTTGTCCCCAGGTTTTGGAATGTAGTTCAGATCAAATAGTTTAATAACGTTGTCAAATCCCTTTGAAGACATATAAAATGCTAGAAAAAATACCTCACATACCTCGTATGGGTAGACAGCTGTCTGGGGATTCAAGATATTTGTCTGTTGCTACGTCAATGATCATGATACCACCCCCTTCTTTCACATTTGGTTTTTTTAAAAATATAACAAATTAGTTTTGTATCATTTGAAATATAGTAAACATTTTGGTTGAGAACAATTAAGTATATGGTTACTGTAAATCTGTACTTGGATTATTTAAGAAAGGTCAGTAGTAATTTATAAACACAGTATGGACTGGCAAATTATCTAATCTTTTGTTTATGAAGACAGGTAAACTGCCTATGTGGTCAGATCAAATACCCAATAAGTACAATCGTGAGGGTTTAGAGGGATCACTCTGTTTATCGGGCAGATGGAGTGTGAAACTTGTTTATGGGAGACTTCAGTGGCACCAAATACTAAAGTCCTAAATTAGAACATCACATTTTTGAGCTGGTCTCACTGATGACCTACACAAAGTTAGAATGTTTTCATTTAATCAAATTCTTTTAAAATTCAGCCTTATATTTACGATGTTAATAGTTATTTTTATATTGTTATAAAGATGCTTTATAATTAACATTGCTTGGAGCAATTAAGTTTTTCAAGATTGAGAAAAGGAATTTATTTCAACTTTCATTAGACAGTGAAGGAGAGATCTTCAGCATAAATACCACATTTTCTTAGCGATCATTTTAGATGAAGAGTCATCCATTCGAAACAGCAACTGTTTTCTCCCCACAAATGCCTCAATGATGAAAGGCTCTTGCCCGAAATGGTGATTCTCCTGCTCCTCAGGTGCTGTCTGAGCCACTGTGCTTTTCCAGCACCATTCTCTGGACTCTGATCTCCAGTGTCTGCAGTCCCTTTCTCCCCACTGATGCTATTAGACCTGCTGAATTTCTCCAGCTATTCGCTCCTTTTTATTTCAGACTCCAGAACATCCTTTACTTTGTCGTTCCCACATCAATAATAATCCATTGGTCAGTGTTTTTTCTTCAGAAAGCCAATCTCTGCAGATAATGTTTTTCTTTTTCTCCCTTTTTGTCCCTGGAGTGGAGTGTACATGTGGGGATGTTTAGAGGGATAGCATTTATACTTCTGTATGACAATGTGTTAACCAATTAGTGCATCTTCATTGAATAGGTTTTATTTTGACAAGCCAGTTATTAAGAAACCTGCTGGTTCGATCTTGTTGATTAAAGCCTGATATAGTTAAGATATTTAATTGGTCATCTTAGTAACTGGATGTTGTGACCTGAGTAATGGGACTGGAACAACAGAGCAATTTCCAGGCTCTGTTGTAACAATTTCAGTTAAATGACATGCACTTGTTATTCTATAGTAGATAATTCCTATTCATTGTGCTCAATGTTTCATATTTTTCAGGGAAGTATTCCCTTGTTTATTGTTCACCTATGTAGCAGCTGCATTTTCTTAATGTACCAGTAACATAAATATAGCCACCTAATCGTTTTTCCAGTTATTTTATTCAAACTTGATTTCATGCATGCTTATGACGCACCTCTGGGGCAGGTGTTACTTGAACCTGGACTTTCTAACTATACCTTTATGTTCATGCTTCATATCAGTCATTCCAGGCTTATTTTCCTTTTCAGCAAGATCTTGTCAACAATGTCCAAAAGACAAGAAAGTAGATTGTTTTATGTTTAGTTAAGCTTGTAGATTACTGAAGCTTTTGCCAAAAATCACTTTTATAGGCTAGCAATGCTGAGTATGAATGCCATGGGAACAACAAATTCTTAAAGGCACTGAATACTTAGTCAAGTGTGCTAAGATGCATAGAATTAAATATGGCAGATAATTTGAAGCTTTATATGTATCAGAGAAGGATTTTTTTAAAAATTTGTGTCAAAATATTGAATTATAATTTTTCAAACTTGTTAACAAAGTAAAACTTAAAAGTGGGTGGATTTGAGAATCATTATGTTCCAATGAACTATATGAAGAATCAATCTGAAGCAATGTTGTCAATTTAGGTTGTCTAAGGTAAAGTTTTTAAAGTGAGTTTCCTTTGGGGGGGGAGGTGTGGGGGAGGTGAGGTGATGGTGGAGATTAGCCAGACAACTGGACAATTGAGAAAAATTCAATGGCAAGAAACAAGAATAGACTCATAAAGTACAGAAGTGTACCTTTAGCCTGTCTAGTTTGTATGGTCAAAAATATACTATTACCTATGTCAGTCAGACATTCCTGTACTAGGCCCATTGCCTTGAATTTTATGACAGTTCAAGTGCTCACCCAAACACATTCAAGGAGTGTGGTGTGGTCTGTAACTGCCTGTTTCCCGCCTCAGGCAGTGCATTACAGACCACACCACACTCCTTGAAGGAGTTGACAGTGATGGTTTGTGTTCATGCACTTTAGGTCAACCATATGCATGGTTCTTCGGCATTTTTGGTCAAAGAGTTTTTGATTTTAATTGTATTTCCCATTCTTTCTTTGTGTCCATTTTGGTTAGCCTGTGTTTTCCATGCAGTCAAAAAAATGCAGATGCTGGAATCCAAAGTAGACAAACAGGACGCTGGAAAAACACAGCGAGCCAGGTAGCATCAGGAGGTGAAGAAGTCAATGCTGTGGGTATAATCCTTCTCCCTGAAGAAAGGGTATACCTGAAACGTTGACTTCTCCACCTCCTGATGCTGTCTAGCTTGCTGTGTTCCAGCCTCCTGTTTGTCTACTGTGTTTTTCCACGAGACAGTAGTTCAAAATTACTTTCTGTATACCTCTTGCTGGTATAATTACCAAATCGAGAAACTTATGGATTTGATGAACTATTGCGCAAACAATTAGACTTCTGATAATTGTATAGTTTTGCCTCTATTCTGTGCCACAACTATGTAATAACATACATTATAATAAGTAATTTCTCCACCTTTTGGTTGCAGCAAAATTAGCTGATGCCCATTGGAATGACAATTTCATTATTGTAGGTGCCTGACCACCTCTGACCAGTGGAGAAGTACATCAAAACAGTTACTTAATTCTGAGTGTTTCTGCTAGATAACACAGTAGGTGTTGTTAATATTATATTGAAATGAATTTATTAAGTAGATTCATTTTGAGCATTTCTGTCATTGTACTTGTCATGGTTTGGAAATAAAATGGTGTTGCAGTTGGAATCATGATGTTTATTATCATCGTTTCTAAAAAAATTACAATGATCACCCTACTTGAAATTTTGTGATGGTGATCTGGATTTTTTGGCAAGTTTGTGGGCACACTGTTGTAAACATTTAGGTGTTTTTGAACCTAACTTGTTTATTGACTGGAGGTTATTTGATTACTGAAATAATCAGATGACACTTTGATACCCCTTGTATTCAAGCAGTCAGCATCAAAAGGGGAAATGTGAAATGTGGTATTAACGATCAGTGCACATTATAGTAAAGACATTGTTTGCTAGTAATTAAAATTCTTTTATGACTGACTCTCTCAAGTGTTATGGCCTAGAAGGAGACCATTCAGGCCTGTAAATGAGCTTCACTATTGACTGCCAATCTCCTGCTTTCTCCCCAAACCCTTGTACGTTATTTATATCCAAATAACCATTTAATGTAGTTTAGAATACCTCAGTTGAGTCTGCTCCATTATACTTCCAGGCAGTGCAGTGTATTCCATACACTAACAAGTTGCTGAGTGAAAAAGCTTTCATCACTTCACTATGGCTTCTTATATAAATTTACTTTAAATCCAAGCCCTCTTGTACCCTTTATGAGTAGGAGCAGTTTTTTCCTATCTACTCTATGATTTTGAAAACCTCCATCAGATCTCCTCTTATTCTTCTCTCCAAGGAGATCATCTTCAATCCAGCCACATAACTGAAATTTGATATCCCTGAAACCATTCTTGTAAACCACTTTTGCATTCTCTCTAATGCTTTCCCAACATTTCTGTAACATGATGCCTAGAATTGTACACAATATCCTATCTGAGGTCTAGCAAGTGTTTTATAGTGTAGCAAGTTCAATATCAGCTCCTTACATTTGTAATTCATGTCTGTATTAATAAAGTTGAGGATGTTGTATGTTTTACTTACTCTCTACCTGTCTAACCACTTTCAATGATCTGTACATGTATGTACCAACATCCCTCTGCTTCCGTATTCTACTTAGACTTGTACTCCCTATTTCATATTGAATTTCAATATTTTTCCTGCCAAACCATTTGATTGAACAAGGTTATTGCAGAAAGTAAAATCTCATGGTGTAGGGGGTAACATATCATCATTGGATAGAGATTTGGCTTGCTAACAGGATGCAGGCAGTACGGGTAAGTGGGTCTTTTTCAGGATGGCAGAGAGTCATGAATGGTGCACCACAGGCATTTTTGCTGGGCTTTTAACTCTTTCCAATTTATATAAATGATTTTGATAAGTGATTGAAGGTACAAAATTTGCTGATTATGCTTAGGTAAGAAAGTGAGTTGTGAAAGCCTAACGAGCCTAGAAAAGAATCTAGAGAGGTTTAGTGAGTGGCAAAGATCTGGTAAATGGGTTATAATGATGGAAACCTTCCAACTGTCTATTTCGACAGAAAGAAATCTCTAAGTACCAGGAGAGTGCAAAGAGTTGTGGGTGCCCGATTGTGTTTGATTTACAGAAGGTTAATATGCAGGTACACCAGTTAATCAGGAAAGCTAATAAAATATGGCTTATTGGAATCGAATGCAAGATTAGAAGTTATCCTTTAGCCATTCAGGGCATTGGTGAGATGCACCTGGAGAGGTGCATACAGTACAGGTCACCATTCTGACAGAAGGATGTTATTGCATTGGAAGTGTTTAGAGAAAGTTTACTAAACTAATACCTGGGAATGAATGTATTGCCTTATAAAGAAAGGCTAGACCTTCTGGAGTTTAGAAGAGTCAGAGATTATTTCATTGCAATATATAAGATTGTGATTTGGAGATGCCGGTGTTGAACTGGGGTGTATAAAGTTAAAAATCACACACACCAGGTTATAGTCCAACAGGTTTAATTGGAAGCACACTAGCTTTCGGAGCGACGCTCCTTCATCAGGTGACAATCACCTGATGGAGGAGCGGCGCTCCGAAAGCTAGTGTGCTTCCAATTAAACCTGTTGGACTATAACCTGGTGTGTGTGATTTTTAACTTTATAAGATTGTGAGGTGACTGGACCGACTGAATATTGGAAAAAAAAGTTTCAGAGGTGAAACATATTTTTCCTCTGAGTCTTTGAAACACCCTTCCTCAAAAGGTAGTGCATTCAGAATCTTTAAGTATTTTTAAGGCTGATGTAGATAGATTCTTGATTAGTAAGGAGATGAAAGATTATTGAGAATATGCAGGAATGCATAGAGTGGAAGTTGAAATCCGATCAGCCATGGCTTTATTGAATGGTAAAGCAGCCTCAATGGACTGGGTGATCTACTCTTGTTTCTTGTTCATGTGTTCATATTGCATTCTTACCACCACACCATTCAAAAATTCTTAAGATCGGAATTGACCGGCTGCAACTTTTTCTGTTGTGTTTAGTGGATAGTTATCACTTAACTGCAGCATCTTTACATTTTTCCGTGTATTTCTGTGCCTGTCTGTTATCTGGATAACAGTGCAGCAAAGCTTGTGGAGCAACATGGGAACTGAAACAACTATTGTATTTCTATCTGTTAATTTTGACTGATAGGTGACATTGCTTTTTTTAAATGTAATGTTTGCAACAAATGAAGTGTCAAAAATCTATTTTTTCGACATGCTTAAGGCGGTTGTTGCCTTCATTCTGTCTTCAGTCTGTAACTTCTACATTAACCATGATTGTAAATGGACTTCTGTGTATGTTCTGTGCACCAACACTTCATGTGCCAAATCATTGACTATTGTTCTTTATGAAACTTTATCTTTACGTGTTGTAGTCTGCATTTGGGATTGTTTTTTGAAGAGCCACTTTTGTTTGAGACTGCTGATCAGCTTTTGTAATTTTCTTTTCTATGATACTGAAGCATTTGAGGAAATAGAGCAAAGTTCAATTTTCCTTTTTAAAATGCACCTCAATTGATATTTAAGTTTAGCTGCTTCCTTTGATCCAAGGCTAAACATTGATACCTTTTAGAGTCCAAATCATTACATTTCCTTTTTTTGCTTTCTTGAACAGTCGTGGAGCCAGAGTACCTCTGCATGTGGAAATAATTTTGTATTTCATTACCTCAGTTCATGACTACTTCAAATTGGGGATATTTAGCTTTGATCTACATGAACCTAATGTTGTTGCATTTTGTCTGACTTCTGAGTTGGTGTAATAATTGCACAGTGCGCTGTTTATTTGCTACATGGCTTACTGCATAAGGGAAACCAGTTGAGGCAACTTCTACTCAACTCAGTAAAGGTAATCCGAAAAGCATTGTGAATGGTTTTTAGATTACACCAGCTAACACTGTGGTGGTACTGCAAAATTCATAACAAATTGAATACAAAAACTACAACCTTAGTTTTCTTTGAAAGAACAAGCAAAATAATTGAATAAATTATCTAGAGTAATGAAGATTACTTGTGTATTGCCTAGTAGTTAACAATCAGTAAAAAGGTTCAGTCTTACCTGATAAATTGCACTGTATTCACCCAATACAATGACATCCCAAGAAAACTTTATAATGTGTATCAAGACTTCCAGAAAGCCCATGACAAAGTTGCTTGTGGAAGGCTGCAAATTGTCAAGAATTTAGAAGTGGATCTTCTGGCTGAAGTAAAGGAAACTGCTATGATGTTACAGCTTGGTGTAACACCAATAGGTGTTGCATTTGAATCTCCACATGTGGGTGTACTGGCAACAAGTGCCTTTTGGAGCTGTCCCATAGAATTAAAAAAATCTTGCATGAAATATCGCTGAGCAAAGTAATAGCAGGAAAATATGCAAATATTCAAAATAATACAGGTAGCGAAAAATTTCATTTAGGTGTGACTTTTGTGCAATCTTGACAAATACATGGTTTTATTATTTATGCAGTTATTCATATATCTAAAAATAGCAATGAATCCAATATAGAAACAAGACAAACTATACAGGATCCTTTGTTATATTCAAAGCAGAATTTTTTAGCAAAGACTGAACTATTATTTAACCAGTTGAAATTAATAGTTTACTTACACTTTAAATCCCAATGAGAGATATCTTAGCTAGTAAATATTACATGGGGGTCTTTGGATGAAACAATGTAATTAACTTACATTTGTATTTACAAACCTTTGGAATTGAGAGCGGCAGATAAAACATATAAGAGAAGAGAAACTCTGACGTGATGAATAATGTATATTTTAATGCAAGGCTGCCTGAAATTTGATATTGAAATTATAATTTAATATGAATACCACTTTTTTTCCTTTGTTCAGTGGCCACTACATTTGTCAGCTTTTTTTGTATAAATATCTTACTAATTTATAGGAAGAATTAAAGTTATTTCAGAATACTTTGAATAAGAGGGTGACTTTGATAGTTTGGTATGGTATTAGCACAATAGAGAGAAGAAAGCCCAAATTCAGGAAACCAAGATGTGGAAGAATTTGTGCAGAGACCTTTTTAAAAATGGTAATGACAAGAAGTTACTTGTGGCAGTGGTACACATTCCATCCCTAATACTGTACTGTAGTAGGATGGAGTATGAAGGAAGTTATGGTGCAAGCTTGTCAGGAAGCAGAACAATAATCATGCCGAATTTTAATCAGTGCACTGGTGAGACAGATAAGCAATGTAGCTTAGATAAGGGGTTCATAGAATGTTTTCTTTTTAGAACAGCATGTTTTGGAACTCGGCAAGAAACAAGCATTACTAGGCCTGGTATTGTGCATTGGCTTAGGATTAATTAATGATCTCATCAGTGAAGCCATCCCTTAGGTAGCAGCAATCATAATGTGATTGAATTTTACCTTGTTTGTGGTTGAGAGAAGTGGGTCTGGGATTATTTTTAAAAACTTAAGGGCAATAATGAGAGCATGAAGGTAGAGCAGGCTAAAGTGAATTGGCAGATTATATTAAAAGATAAGTCACCAGAGATGCAATTTAAGGGGAGGCCTTAGAATACAATGAATAGGAACATTGCAATGAAATTGACCCACCTTCTATATTTACCCTAGAAATGTTAAAGATATAATTATGCAAGGAAAAGTGGCAAACCAGCAGGCAGGGCACAGTATTTAAAAAAAGACTAAAAATATTTAATAATGAGGGAAAAATCAGGTTACAATAGAAAGCTAGCCAGGTATAGATAGTAAGAGATTCTTTCCTTTTAAAATGTTAGGGACATGAACATTGGTTATACAGTCAGTGAGTTTGTAGAATTAATCATTGAAAACAAAGAGATGGCAGATAAGTTGAGCACATTTTTGCACTAGTTTTCACTATAGAGGATACAAGAAGCAGAAGCAATCATTAATCAGGAAATGAAAGCAGGGAAGATCACAGGACAATTACAATCAGAGAGAAATCGTACTAGAACTGCAATCTAACAAATGCCACGGTACTGATGGAGTTAACGTCTTGAGGTGTGAAGTGAAACTGTTGAACTACCCGATTTCTAGGAAGGTGCCTTAGTTTGGAAAATAGCAAATCTAACTGCATTAATCAAGAGAAAGACAAAAAAAGAACTGTGGGCTAATTAGCTTAACAATCGTCACTAGAAGTGTTAGAAACTCTTATTATCAAAGATGTTATGGCAGGACACTTGGAGGGCTTCAAGGTAATCAGGCAGCATCAACAGGGTTTTATTACAAAGGGCCTTTAGAACACGCTTCCTAAAAAGATAAGCAGAATCTGAATATTTGTATGACAGAGGTAGATTCATAGGTAAGCAAAAGGGTGAAAAGATATCAATGATCTTACTAACTGACAGGGCAGGCTGTAGGAACTGGGTGGCGTATTTCTGACCCTTGTTTGTATTTAACAAAAAAGAAAATCAAGACTGGCTGAGAAAAGTACAGATGTACTGTATATACAAAACTGCATTAATTATTTAAATGACCAAAGTTGTCTTAAAAAATCTTGTCATCCAAAATGCTTTAATGATACTCCAGTATTTACTTGTGGCGCCATATGGTTCAGGCAGGTTTGAAAGCCCACGCTTTTAAACTTTATTTTGCATTAAGGTAATTGTAAAGTCACCACAATCCTACGTTCTTAGTTAGAATGAGATGACTGGTGGTGAGTTTAACCTGAGTGTCACCACACCTCAAGCGAGGAGTGCAGGTGAGGCAATACAGGAGTTGAATCTGTGCTGCTGGCATCACTCTGCATTAAAAACCAGTCATCTAACCAGCTGTGCTAACCAACCCCATCCATCAGGAAGGCTGTGTATCATTGATTTTCTGAGTGCATTCTTGTACAATTTGCAGTTGTACACAGTTTATATATTTTGCTTGCTTATATTTGGTGGAAAACAGTGAAAAAAGGCAGAAGAAAATGAAACAAGACTTGGTATGTAATGTTAACTCAGACAAATCAAGTAGGAACATGAGTAGCTTATGGATGAAGGATGCACTTTATCTCACTGTTTATTCATCCGGAATTAATCTAGAGTGTCCACCGAAACACTCAGTTGGTTCTTAAAGGAAGTTAGGTTGTTTTTCCAGTTGTTGAATACTCTTTAGGCAACTTCGAGCAAATCACAAGCTATGGTAAAAAATACCCATGTGTTCACATTTTGGGTTGTGCTTTTCCTTTCAGAAATTTCAGCCCTGTTTGGATTCTATGCTTATATTAAATGGGAAAAAAAAAGTTTTTGTGAAATATATTGTGTAGTATCTCACACATGTTACATCTGTTGTTAGTTAGCTCTGTAAGTTGGAAGCTATTTACTTTCCATGAAAGCTTACCATTTTAAAAAAGTTAAGAGTTTCGTCTGTTTTAGTTTGGGAATTTAATTCAAAAATAAAAGCTTGTATTTTTATAGTGCCATTAACATTATTAAAGAGTCAGTGCACTTCACCGCGATGTTCAAAGAAAATCTTTGATATTGAGCTACAAGGTATGTTGGGCAGATGACTTAAAACTTTGTCAAAGAGTCAAAGTTTAGATTGATTAAAGGAGGTGAGTGAGGTAATGAGTTGGTGACCTTTACAAAGAGAGATCGCCGATGTTCTATAACTAATATTAAGAAAAATAATCTGTATAATTCAAGTCTTGAGTGTAGTCCATTTGAATTATTACAGTTAAAAGTGTGGTCTCTAAGATGTCCCAAAAGTATGATTTCACTCTAGTTACAGCTTAAATGGTTATGACACATAAATTTGATTAATTTTAAACATAAGTAGTTCACAATACAAATTTGAATGCATAACTGCACAAATATAAATTGCACTTATTTCAATACAAGAGGCCTAACAGGGAAGGCAAATGAACTCTGGGCATGGTTTGGACATGGGACTGGGATATCATAGGAATTACAGAAACATGGCTCAGAGATGAACAGGACTGGCAGCTTAATGTTCCAGGATACAAATGCTGTAGGAAGGATAGAAAGAAGGGGCAAGAGAGGAGGGGGTGTGGCATTTTTGATAAGGGATAGCATTACAGCTGTAATTAGGGAAGGTATTCCTGGGAATACATCCAGGGAAGTTATTTGGGTGGAACTGAGAATTAAGAAAGGGATGATCACCTTATTGGGATTGTATTATAGATCCCCTAATAGTCAGAGGGAAATTGAGAAACAAATTTTTAAGGAGATCGCAGCTATCTGTAAGAATAATAGGGTGATTATGGTAGGGGATTTTAACTTTCCAAACATAGACCGGGACTGCCATAGTGTTAAAGGTTTAGATGGAGAGGAATTTGTTAAGTGTGTACAAGAACATTTTCTGATTCAGAATGTGGATGTATTGACTAGAGAAGGTGCAAAACTTGACCTACTCTTGGGAAATAAATCAGGTCAGATGACTGAGGTGTCGGTGCGGAAGCACTTTTGGGCCAGCGACCATAATTCTGTTAGATTTAAACTAGTGATGGAAAAGGATAGAACAGATCTAAAAGTTGAAGTTCTAAATTGGGGAAAGGCTAATTTTGATGGTATTAAGCAAGAACTTTCAAAAGCTGACTGGGGACAGATGTTCGCAGGTAAAGGGAGGTCTAGAAAATACAAAGCCTTCAGAACTGAGATAACGAGAATCCAGAGACAGTATATTCCTGTTCGGGTGAAAGGAAATCCTGGTAAGTGTAGGGAATGCTGGATGATTAGAGAAATTGAGGGGTTTTTTTAAGAAAAGGAAGCATATGTCAGGTATAGACAGGAGAGATGGAGTGAATCCTTAAAAGGGTATAAAGGCAGTAGGAGTATACTTGAGGGAAATCAGGAGGGCAAAAAAGGGACATGAGATAGCTTTGGCAAATAGGGTTAAGGAGAATCCAAAGGGTTTTTATAAATAAGAACAAAAGGGTAACTAGGGAGAGAATAGGGCCCCTCAAAGATCAGCCAGGCAGCCTTTGCGTGGAGCTGCAGGAGATGGGGGAGATACTAAATGAGTATTTTGCATTAGTGTTTACTGTGGAGAAGGACATGGAAGATATAGAATGTGGGGAAATATATGGTGGCATCTTGAAAAATGTCCATATTACAAAGGAGATGGGGCTGCATGTCTTGAAACGCATAAAAGTGGATAAATTGCCAAGACCTGATCAGGTGTAACCTAGAACTCTGTCGGAAGCTAGGGAAGTGATTGCTGAATCCCTTGCTGAGATACTTATATCATCGCTAGTCACAGGCATAATCTTTGTGGTGAATTTAATGGGTAATTCAAGTGCAGTAAGTTTATGAAAATCATGAACACTGAGCTCACGACTGTTTTCATGAAGCTAATAGGAGACCGGTGCAAATCAACTCATAAGCTTTGGGGAGTGGACTTCATTGCGCCTGTCTTCCTTTCCACCAATTGATTGATTTGTACACTAATAATGATATAACCCAATCAGAGGATCATATGCATCCTGCAAATTTTGGACAAGATGTATTGGAAACTGCCCCTCAGATTAATCATATAAGAATAGTGATATTTGAATTAGAACGTAAAACACAAAAGCACAAGAATATTTGAACCAAATGACTAACTGAACATTGAGGTCAGCATGTGGACTGTTGAACTGTTCTGCTCGTGGAACAATGAGTGTCTAGCTGAACTTCAGATTTACTGGTCTGTTAGCATATGGACAGAGCATGGACAAGATTTTGAGCTCCATTTGAGGTTTTTTAGTTTTATGAAAGGCTAATAGAATTAATTTTCAAAGCAATTAACAGGGCTATTGATAATTCAGACACTTGCACATTACAATTCTCAAATTGTATCTATTTCTCTCTTACTATTTTGAAATGTTTGTGTATACAAATGCCTTAAAACCTAAGCTTGGACTTTATAATTGCCTATTAGCTGATGATACCCCGTCCACTCAGAAAGCTGACCACAGGGATTTAGTAAACTATTTAATTTTTCTCTTTTCCGATGTTGATTTAATTCTGGTACCAGCTATAATGGGATCTCTGCCCACCAATAGTGAAGTTATCAAGCAAGCCACACAACCAATTGGACTTAAGAATTCTCATGGAAAAGAAAACAACAAGTTTTATAAATAACAAGTCGGTTTAGCCATTCCCTTTTTTCTTATTTTACAGAAAATAAAATAATGTTTGGGACATAGACAAGGGGTTCATGTATAAACTGAATCATCAGAAAAAAAAAATGTTTGATTATCTTAAATATCTGTAACTCGTGGAATGCGAAAAATTGACATTCTGTGTATATATAACTTTAGTTTTTCAGGGCTAGAGATGTTATTTAGCAATGAATTTAACTTAATACACTGTTAGGAGTGTGACTGTACCTCCTAAAATAAGGCACAACTTTTCTAAGGGTTTCTACAATGAGACTAATAGTTTAAATAATTAAAGTTTGTGTAAAATAAATAATTATTGTTTGATTTCCATCTGTAAGGCCTTCAGTGCTAAAAACAAGGAATCAATCACATAAACTTCTAGAGTTTTGCATTTTAAGGTTATGAGTGAGGATCCTAGATATTGCTGACATTTACAGAGCAATGAAAATGCTGACAATTGCTGACATCTGAGCATTAATTACTTAAGATGGTATGTGGTAGCCTCTTGTGATAGAGTAAAGAAAAAAAGGTTTTTATTGAAATACACTTATATGGTAACAGTTTAGAGTTGAATTTGAAATAATATTCAGCATGGCTTCAAATATTCATTCATTAATACAAGACTTCAATTTCAGTATAATAATGATAAAAATTTATTGAACTGTGAGACTTCTTACTGTCTGAAAAGAACACTCCATGCATCAATGATAACTAACTAACAATTAAAGCTACCAAACCCGAAGATACCAATTCTTGTTCCTGGGTCAAGGGTATAGAAGCAAGAGAAATTCCAGTTCCACAAACCTCACAAACCTTAAAAAGCAATGTCTGCACTTCAGATTTTCAGTCCAGAGGATTGAACTTGGAGTCAAGCCAAATGACACCGGAAGAGTGTAAGAGGTTGCCTAGCTCCTAAGGTGGATTAGATCGAATCCCTGTCTTAAGGCTCCAGCACCAGGTTCAAACTTTAAAGTTTTAAAAAGAAAATATTCTCCTGCTCTCACACCCTGTATCCTATCCATGCCGATCAATGTCCCTCTACTTCCAGCCCCTATGGTCCTCAGTACTCTGAACACTATTTACTTGTTTTCTCTATTACCCTCTTATCTCTATTCTAATGAGCAAGTGGAGCTGTGTGCCATAGATACCTTACTGTGCATATCTGATTTGCGGATCTCAACATTATTATAAAGCCAGTACAAATGACTTTATGTACTTGCTGGGCTGATGTATTTGCACCTTTCAAAACTTGAGATTCAAGAATTACAGCTGGTCTAAGACAATATACATTTAGTAAGGTTTCACCAAACATTGCTAGGAAAAGTAAGATTGCATGGAATTGGAGATAACTTTGGTTTATAAATTGGTTGAGTGGCAGAAGGCAGAGAGTCAATATACATATTATAAGGGAATGCACTGAAACTGGTGGAATGAAACAAGTGGCATTCCCCAATTACGTCAAGTGTACCCTCAGCTTTTCACCATTTCCATCAGTGATTTGGCTGAGAGGAAGGAAAAATGCTTACGTTTAGAACTGAAGTTATAGTGAGTAATTTCTAACAGTCACTGTCACAAATAGGATCCAACATAGATTAGTAAGAAAGGATATTTAAGATCAAATACATGAGAGGTCGGGGTTGAAGTTGAATACTCATTGATTAGATGTACTGCATTTAAACTGTGGAAGAAACAAACTTGATGCATCAAATGGTCTTTCTCATTACATTCTTTTTTTCTTATGTTGTAGAGTGAGCAAAGCAAGAAAAGCATAGTTTTATTCTGAGCATGTAAAAGCAAACTAGCTGTCTTTAAGTGGTTTTAAGTATTTTTAAGGAACTCTTTTTACCTGTTAATCAGCAACACAGGCAAGTTTTTAATAAACTCAGTCAGCATCTTGAATATTTCAGGTGGTGTACATTTATTTGGCTGCAACCAAGAGATTGAGGTAAATGGATTTAGAATCACTGAAGACAAGTGAAGTATCAGTTTAACAAAGGGATTTGTCTTGCATTACAACGGCAGCACGGTGGCTCAGTGGTTAGCACTGCTGTCTCACAGCATCAGGGTCCCAGGTTCAATTCCAGCCTCGGGTGACTGTCTGTGTGGGTTTCCTCCAGGTACTCCAGTTTCCTCCCACAGTCCATAAACGTGCAAGTCAGGTGCATTGGCCATGCTAAATTGCCCATAGTGTTAGGTGCATTAGTCAGAGGGGAAATGGACCTGGGTGGGTTACTCTTCGGAGGGTCGGTTGGGCCGAAGGGCCTGTTTTTATGTTGTAGAGAATCTAATCAAATCATATTAAAACAAACCATGAAAGACTTTGTTACAGATTGCACAATTCTTAATGAACTCTGATCAATTCTTTCATAATCTGAAAAACTTGGTTGCCCAACTATGAAATTAAAGTACATTTTGCACTTTTAATTCCAGTGTGATTTTGAGTGACTCCATATTATTTAAATTGACATTCTATTGTTATTCAGGAGGAGGATTTTTAAAACTTTAAATACAAGTTAATGTCTTATCTGTTCATCCTAAATAGAAATGAAAGCCATTTATTTTTTGCGTATTTCTCTTCTCAGATGTGGCTCGAGCTATTGAATTGCTGGAGAAGCTTCAAGAAAGTGGAGCAGTGCCAATCCACAAACTCCAGTCTTTACAGAGAGTTTTACAGAGTGAATTTTGTACTGCTGTCAGAGAGGTATGGAAGTCATTTTCCTTTTGCAAATAGAAAAAGACTTGCATTTATGTGGCAGGTTTCATGACCATACAATTTTGCAAAAAACTTTGTAATATTCACTCCATTTTTAAATTGATGACAAGAGCAGCCAAACTGCGCACAGCAAACTAGTAGTAATATAAATAATGAACTTATTGTTTTTTGGTTATTGGTTGAGGGATAACTAATGACCAGGCACTAGGAGAACTTCAGCAATGTTCTTTTGAATCATGAAGTAAGTTCTTGACAGATATTTTAACAGCCCTTTCTAATATGCAATATCCAGAGCTGTATATGGTTCAGATGTGCTCAAACCTTTTTACAGCTTAAACAAAATTTCCTCCACCTTACATTCTCAACCTCAAGTTTCTTCCTTTAGCAGTGTGAAAAATTGCAATTTTTTGAACATGGAATCCTGAAACCTATTGGCAATGAGCACAACTTTCTGGAAAGGTGAAATGGGCAAGAGAGGAATAAAGAAAGCAAATTCTTATCAGTTATCTTAATGATACATCTATAAAGAATATCATGTCATAACCAACACCACATTCTGCCAGTGAGAGAAGCACAAGACCTCACACAAACCTCATGGAACAAAGACTGGGAATTCCTCGAGTAACATACTATTACGGGATCACAGAGGTGTCCACATTGTCCAGTTTATGTGCTACCTGGTTTTTGTCATCTCTATTTAAATAAAGATGTTACATTTCTGGAATCTAAGGATTCTTGAAAAACCACTATCAATGCCCTCTACAATCTCTGTAGATACTATTTTCAAATCCTACAATGTATCCCATCATGTACATGGAACTTATGGTCTTTAGCCCCATTAATTTCTCTACTAATATTTCTCTACTATCATTATTGCATTTATTTTCTCTTCCCTTTTTGCCCCTAGATTGTTTAGTTATTTAAAATAATCACATATGCCTGAATAATTATTTCCCAACATTGATTGCATTTTACCATGTCTCTCGAATGGATTTCAGATCATAGCCATGAACCAATATTCATGCTGTTAATTCATTTATTTTGTTCCATATACTATATATACTATATCTATTCAAGTAATGAGCCACTGATTTTGCCTTTTTAATTTTTTCTTTTCCCTTAACCCTAATTACTGGGGGTTTTTATGCTTGTACACTGTGTCCTCCTCTCCCATGCTATATTATCACTGAACTAGCTGTAATTTTGCCTTATCCTTAACTTCATTGTGTGTCAGTCTACCTTAATAGCCCTAGTTATTTAGTTCACCAGGATATTAATCCCAGCATGGTTCTAGTGAAGCCTTCACACTGGAACAGTTTTCTTTCACTGGTATCATTGCCAAGGAATGAGATCCCATTGCATCCACACCAATCTTTGAGCAAGAAGCAGGGATGTTAGAATATTAACATTGAAGGCCTCAAGAATCCACTAAGGTGGTCTTCTCATTCAAGTCTTATGGCCAACCTCCATCCAACAGGAGCTGCAGTGTGCCCCTAGTGCTTTGTCAAGTCTAACGGCCACATTAAAAGCATCTACAAAATGGACCTTTAACATCATGTCTGTTTGAATGAAAGTATTGAGAGAGAATGTCATTGAGTGTAAACACAAAGCAACTGTGGACTGAATGGTTCATTACATTTTGAGGAAAAGAACACTTTGACAGTTGGCTGACGGCAACATTATAGCATAAAACCTGCAAAGTTAAAAACAAATGATGGATAGGAAGAGCATGGGTGATCCTACATTTGTGCAACACAGTGGCATGCGTGATTTCTTCCTGGCTATCAAATGATCTATGGCACAAACACACAAAGGTCCACTCCACATACAGGCAAACAAGAAGTGGAACTCTTTAAGGGCAAGGAGACAATTGTCTTTTGTTGGAAAGGATATTGTGAAGAACTCCTAGATTAAAACTGTTTTCAACTTAAAAAATCCACAATTCTGTTCCTCAGTATCTGATCTAACTGTCTTGACAATACCTTCGGTTCAGAATGAATTTGAAAATGCCATTCAAAAGTTGAAAAATTACAAAGTCATGGAATAATAGAGTCATGGAATTATACAGCATAGAAACAGACCCTCCAGTCCAACCCGTCCATAAACTAATCCCATTTACCTGCTTTTGGCTCCTATCCCTCTAAACCCTTCCTATTCATGTATCTTTCCAAATGTCTATGAAATGTTGTAATTGTACCTGCGTCTACCATTTATTCATTGTGCAAACATACCACCCCCTGTGTAAATCTTTCTCCTTCCACCTTAAAATTATGCCCTTTGGTTTTGGAGTCACCTGCCCTCGGGAAAAGATCTTTGCTGTTCACCTTATCTGCGCCCCTCGTGATTTTATAAATCTCTATAACGTTACCCCTCAACCTGTGATGAGCAAAGTACAATACCATATGAAATATTAAGGGTAGCTTACATAGTTTGGAAAGAAAACCTTTTAGAGAGAGATAGAAAGGAATTTTACAAGTTAAGGATGTGTGAGGGACTGGATGTAAGCGGTCTGTGTGAGGGGCTGGAGGTAAGCGGTCTGTGTGAGGGGCTGGAGGTAAGCGGTCTGTGTGAGGGGCTGGGGGTAAGCGGTCTGTGTGAGGGGCTGTTGGTAAGCGGTCTGTGTGAGGGGCTGTTGGTAAGCGGTCTGTGTGAGGGGCTGGAGGTAAGCGGTCTGTGTGAGGGGCTGGAGGTAAGCGGTCTGTGTGAGGGGCTGGATGGAAGCGGTCTGTGTGAGGGGCTGGATGTAAGTGGTCTGTGTGAGGGGCTGGGGGTAAGCGGTCTGTGTGAGGGGCTGGATGTAAGCGGTCTGTGTGAGGGGTTGGATGGAAGCGGTCTGTGTGAGGGGCTGGATGGAAGCGGTCTGTGTGAGGGGTTGGAGGTAAGCGGTCTGTGTGAGGGGATGGATGGTAGCGGTCTGTGTGAGGGGTTGGAGGTAAGCGGTCTGTGTGAGGGGCTGTTGGTAAGCGGTCTGTGTGAGGGGTTGGAGGTAAGCGGTCTGTGTGAGGGGTTAGAGGTAAGCGGTCTGTGTGAGGGGCTGTTGGTAAGCGGTCTGTGTGAGGGGCTGGAGGTAAGCGGTCTGTGTGAGGGGCTGGGGGTAAGCGGTCTGTGTGAGGGGCTGGGGGTAAGCGGTCTGTGTGAGGGGCTGGAGGTAAGCGGTCTGTGTGAGGGGCTGGAGGTAAGCGGTCTGTGTGAGGGGCTGGAGGTAAGCGGTCTGTGTGAGGGGCTGGAGGTAAGCGGTCTGTGTGAGGGGCTGGAGGTAAGCGGTCTGTGTGAGGGGCTGGAGGTAAGCGGTCTGTGTGAGGGGCTGGAGGTAAGCGGTCTGTGTGAGGGGCTGGAGGTAAGCGGTCTGTGTGAGGGGCTGGAGGTAAGCGGTCTGTGTGAGGGGCTGGAGGTAAGCGGTCTGTGTGAGGGGCTGGAGGTAAGCGGTCTGTGTGAGGGGCTGGAGGTAAGCGGTCTGTGTGAGGGGTTGGAGGTAAGCGGTCTGTGTGAGGGGCTGTTGGTAGGCAGTCTTTGAGGGGTTGGATGTTAATGGTCTGTGTGAGGGGTTGGATGTTAATGGTCTGTGTGAGGGGTTGGCTAAGAACACCAAGGCAATAGTAGTACAGCAGGGGAAGTCTTGTTTCACAAACTTGATTGCGTTTTTTTGAGGAAGTGATAAAGATTATTTAAGAGGGCAGAGTGGTGGATATTGTCTATATGGACTTTAGCAAGGCCTTTGACAATGTCCCTCCTGGGAGGCTGATAATGAAGATGAAGTCACATGGTTATCCAATGTATGCTGGTAAGATGGATACAAAACTGGCTTGGTCATAGAAAACAGAGAATGGTATTTTTTTAACTACAGATCTATGACTAGTGATGTTCCTGAAAGGATATTAGTGAACCAAATGGGTTTTTTCAACAATAATCAATAGTTTCATGGACATCATGCGTTTACTTATAGATCCTGTGATTTTGTTTTCGCTCCAAATTCATTTTCTTTTTAAACTGCATTTTAATGCTCAAGAATGGTGCTTGTAAGTAATTCAGGTAATAAATTAATGAATCAAAGAGTTTAAAATACCTGAAAGAGTACTCTTAATTCAAAGAGAAGGCAAATAAAATATGAACTAACAATAGCGTCAGAGTCCAAGTGCACTGCAAGTGCTTATGTTTGTTAATGGTACAAGTTATCCACTGTACATTGCTAATCAGTAAATGCACTAACAATGAGCTCAGTGGGAGAGCCCCTGAAGCACAATTGAAATTGAATTTTCAAAGCAACAAGCATTCTGAAGCACCTCTATTACTTGATTAACATTTAAAATCCATCAACACATTTACTTTTTCATTTGGATTCTGTTATGGAGAAATTATTTTGTACCCTCTTGAATTCTGAAATCAATCTTAGTGTTTTTTTTAAGTCTCAACTGGAATAAAATCGTGATACCTTATTTAGGACAGGGACAAAATTTTTGAACAAAAACTGTCCAGTAATCTGTCCAAATAACGGCATAAATGGGCCTCTCTATGAAAATCAGCATTCACTTTGTATAGGTATGACTCTAAAAATCATTTGCAATGTTTTGGTGTATGAAATATATAAATTCTGTACATCATGCACTCAGTTGTAGATTGGAAAATGGCTTTGGATCCAGATTTTATGGGGAAAACATGGCATGTTTAAATAGAAGCAGTACTCAAAGTCTCATGTCCATGACGTTAATGTATAATCTAGAATATGATTGAAGTTTGTAGTAAACAAGAGAAGTACAGATGGAGCAAAGAGAGAGAGGCAAAGGCCAAGGTCTCTATGGATAAACTACTGTACATGAGTTTCTGTTTACCAATAACTGTGCACTAACTACCTCTTCAAAGCTGATTGTGCAATGTAGTATAGACAGTTCTCCAATACATCTGGCAATTTCATCTTTATGACCAGCACAAAGAAAGTTCAAGCAATGTACCAGCCTGCTTGAGAAAATTCCTATTTCAAACCCGCGTTTTCAGTTCATAATCAGAACTTGCTAGCAATGGATAACTTTACTAATCTCAGCAACACACTCAATTTTTTGTGCTGTCTCTAACCACAAGACACATGTAAGAATTGCCAAAGCCTTTGACAGGCTTCAAACAGCAGTCTGTAAATGAGGAGAAGTAAGTCTGCTTCCCAAGCTGCATATCTGTTGACAGTAGTTCTGCCTACTCTGCTCAAGGCAATATGAGACTTAGATTGTCGACCAATACATGCCAAGATGTTCAACAGCTTTTATTTGAACTACCTTCAGAGGCTTCTAGATCAGATGGACAAAGTGCCAAACACAGTCGATCTTCCAAGTTGGCATCCCAAGCATCAACACCACATTGAGACAGTCATAATTGAAATGGGCTGGTCATGTAGCCAGAATGCCTGACAGTCGTCTAACAAAGTGAATTTTGTCTGGGACGCTCACTCAAGACTGTTAAAAGGAAGCACTAGGTGGACACTCCTAAGGTTTCACCTGGAACCTTTTGATCTTGACTTTGTATCCTGAGAGTAGCTTACCCAAGACTTCTGCTCCAAGCACAACCAAATAAAAAAGGGTATAGCCTCCTTTTGAAAGCAAATGTATATCAGAGGCAGAAAGAAAGTACAAGTGGAGGAAATCCAGAGCCAACAGCTCCTCAAACTCAGTTGCTTGTGGTATTCGATTTATTTGCAGCAGAACACTCTGGGTGTAGATTAACCTTAGCAGTCATCAAGGTACCCCATTTGTCTTAGTCTCTGAGTGATCAATGATATAAATACAAAGGGTGTAGAGGGATATGGGCCAAATGCTGGCAAATTGGACTAGGTTAATTTAGGATGTTTGGGCGGTATGGATGAGTTGGACCAAAGGATCTGTTTCCATGCTGTACAGCTCCATGATCTGGGCTTTTGTAAATTCCTACTGTAGTCATATTCCTTCCCAGCAGATGAGATGGCCATTCTGCCCATTAAATCCCTGTCAGCCCATCTTTGATTAAACCAGTTGGTCACACTTTGCCCTATTCAATCCCTGTAACCCTGCAGTTTATTTCTTTCAATTATTTATCCAATTTCCTGTTAGAAATCATGGCTTTTGCTTTCACCATCCTCTCAGGCAGCAAAATCCAGGATATTATTATTCCCTCTGTAAAAATGTACTTACCCTTCCACATCCCAGTGGTTAGCACTGCTGCCTCACAGCGCCTGAGACCCGGGTTCAATTCCCGCCTCAGGCGACTGACTGTGTGGAGTTTGCACGTTCTCCCCGTGTCTGCGTGGGTTTCCTCCGGGTGCTCCGGTTTCCTCCCACACTCCAAAGATGTGCAGGTCAGGTGAATTGGCCATGCTAAATTGCCCGTAGTGTTAGGTAAGGGGTAGATGTAGATGTACATGTAGGGGTATGGGTGGGTTACGCTTCGGCGGGGCGGTGTGGACTTGTTGGGCCGAAGGGCCTGTTTCCACACTGTAAGTAATCTAATCTAATCTAATCTAATCTCTTGTCTAAAATATTCCACATGACCTCTCACTCTATTTAACTTAGAATCCCTACAATGTGGAAACAGGCTCTTAAGCCCAGCAAGTCCACACCAACCCTCCAAAGAATATCCTACCCAGACCCATTCCAGTATTACCCCTTACTAATGCACCTAACCTACACATCCCTGAACACTATGGACAATTTAGCATGGCCAGTTCACCTGAACTGCATATCTTTGGATTGTGAGAGGAAACCCGCATAGACATGGTGAGAATGTGCAAATACCACATAGACAGTCCCTGGCACTGAGGCGGCAGTGCTAACCACTGAGCCACCATTTACTCTAATCATTTATTCTTCTCTACCCCTGTATTCTCAAATAATTTGAGTGATTATTATATGTGACAGAGTTGGAATCACAAATAAACTGTTTGCATTTACATTGCACCACAAAATGCTTTATAAAAGGTAGTCAAAGACCTAAGAGGGAAATACAGTAATTTGCATGCAGGAATTTCCAACCATCAGAAGTGCATTAACAGCTGAATAAACTGCTTCTGTAAAACTGTGTGAGGAGTTAATATTGGGCAGAACACAAGAAATTCCACGTTCTTTTCAAATTGCCCAGATTGTTTTGGTTCATCTGCAAATGTGGACAGGTCAATGGTTATGGGTCATAGGCACAGTAGATGGCATATGTGGGATAGAAGCAGCAGGAGAATACGGGGCAGAATGGAATAAATAATTAGAGTGAGGTGTTCTGTGGAATATTTAGTACTGGTGTGGCCTAATTGGGCCAGCCAGTTTTGGGGTTGTGGATTCATGGTAGTTTTTTGTAAATGATTTGCTACAACTGTAAAAATTGCAATTTATCGTCACTAATTTATCACAATGCAAACCTTCTTTTAAACATTAATTATTAGCTTAAGTTCAAGTCACTGATCATGGTGTGAATTATAATTATCGTGCATGCTTTTAACTGGCATTGACTTTTTTTTAAGGGATAAACAGATAGGAGATTCATGATCTTACTACGAGTAGTATTACAGTATCACAGTGATGATTTGATGTGAGTCAGGAGTCCAGAACTGCAATTTTGATTTAATTGCAATTCATTCAAAATATGTTAGGTCATGATTTAGTGCAGTTGTCAAATACAACTACTTGTAGGATTTTGCATCTCGACAGGGTCTGATGCCAGTTAAAACATTGATGTGTTCACTGTGGCGAGTTGCTCCATTGCCATTTAACAATTACAGTGACATTAATTGGCTCAGGATAAGATTTCAAGTCCCCTCAAAGTCTTGCCTATAATATCTGCCAGCCAATCATATGGCTAACAGTTTCATTATCCCAGCAATGACACCAAGAGTGATGGCCACCGTTGGGTCTGAACCCAACCTCAATTAAGATTACCAATGAATCTGGATGGAGGGGTAGCTGAGGGGCTGTGACAAGGGTTGATCAGAAGTGACTGGGAGAAGGGTTGGAGTGCAAAGAGCAAAGGGTTTGGAGGGGAAGATAACGATAGAATAGGTTGGGCGCTAGAGCTGGAGGAAGCCTTTAAAGGAGACGTTTGAACCCTTTTCCCATATATATCCTGCAGAGTGACACCTGCGAAACTTCAAACTTTGTGACCTCCACTTCTGTGGCCAGTTAACCGACCCAGAATGGGTGGGCTGCCTGCCACCCTTAATATTGGAATGTCATTGGAACAGGTGAGTAGGCACTGGGAAAGGTTTCCATGCCAAATTTACCTCCTTTGGGAGGATGCCTGCCCACCAACCCACGGTTGAATTAAAATCCTGCCCCATATAAATTGATATGGCCCATTATAGTAAAACAAAATACATTCAGCGCTATAGAATGGATTGACTTATCAAGCAGGCAATTACCTTTATTTGAGCATCCAGTAATTGTTAAAATGAAGCAATTAACTCGAATAAATGTAATTACTTGGATGGTTAGGTGTAAATGATAATTTGTACTACAGACATTACTTTGGTGATAGCTTGAATAATTTTACTTGTGAGTTAAATAATTTCATTTATTCTTTTTTTATATTCGTACTGAAAGATTCATCTCGTCGAGCATTCATACAACTTCCTGAAATGTGTTGTAGTAACCGCAAATAGTAACTTTTTAATTGTGTATAGCTTTTAGATTGTAAATTGTTGTATAATTCCAGTGGAGCAAAGGACCTCATTTACCAAAACAGGACCTGCCACAGACAAATTTTAATAATAGATCTAAGAGTTTAGATTAGATTCCCGACAGTGTGGAAACAGGCCATTTGGCCCAACCAGTCCACACCAACCTTCTGAAGAGTAACCCACCCAGACCCATTCCGCTCTGACTAATGCACCTGATACTATGGGCAATTTAACATGGCCAATCCACCTGACCTGCACAACTTTGGACTGTGGGAGAAACCAGAGCACCCAGAGGCAACCCACACAGACATGAACAACCTCCACACTGATAATTGCCCAAGGCTTGAATCGAACCTAGGTTCCTGGTGCTGTGAGACTGCAGTGCTAACCACTGAACCACCCTGCCACCCATGGTGGGAGCTAAGCAATCCCACAACACATCCAATCAAAGTTCTGCAGTCATGCGACATCCAGAAAATGATAGTAGTTAAGAAAAACTGCGGAAGAGACGGCTTCACAAATATCCCCATCCACCTTGGGGGAGGAGCCCAGCATATCAGTGCAAAAGGCCAAGCAGAAGCATTTACATCCACCTTCAGTGAAATGCTCAGTGGATGTTCCAACCTGGCCTTCTCCTGAACTCCTCAACATCACAGATGCCATTTTACAGCCAAATCTGTTTGGTTCAGTTGATATTAAGGAACACCTGAAAGATATTGCAGAGACTCCAAGCCATGACAATATTCTACCAATAGTAACTAGGACTTGCACTCAAGAATTTGCTGTGCCCCTGCCAAGCTATTTCAGTACAGCTACAATGCAGGCATTTACCCCCAAAACAATTGGTCAGCTATATCTCAACTACAAAAAAGCAGGAGGAATCTAATCACTACACCATCATTCTTCTCCCAGTTGTGCTAATAAGTAACACTTCCACAGAAGAAAGAATCTGCTCATTGATACTCAAATTGAGTTATTCCAGGTTCCTGGTCTCTTTACAGCCATTGTCCGAATATGGGAAAATGAGCCGAGTACAAGTAGAGACAAGAATGACTGACCTGGACATCAAGTTAGATTTTGACAGCTTATGGCATAAAGAACACCTGACAAATTCTTTAGGAATCAGGAGGTAAACATTTCATTGATTAGAGACATACCTCTCAACAGAACTGAAATAAAAATAAATTGCTGAATAAACTCAGCAAGCCTAGCACGACCTTTGGACAGAGTAAAAGAGGAATGTTATGAGTTCAACATGACTCCTCTTCAGAACTGAAAAGGGCTGGAAAATGGTGTTTTTTTTATTGCTGTAAACTGAGGGAAGTCCCAGGATATTGCTTCAGGGGTTCCTCAAGTTAGTGTCCTTGGAAAGATCAGTAGGTTGTTAAGGTGAGGGAGTAACCATTATTTAGAATGGCACAGCAAACTTTAAGGGCTGCTGATCCTGTGTCCAGTGTGATGTTAATACACATTCATTACTATGAGGAAGAAAGTTCCACAATTTTGGTCCAATGACAGTGAAAGAAGAGCCATGTAGTTTTAAATGATGAAGGTATATGGCTTGGAGAAAACGTAGAAGCTATGGTACTGCCATCCAACTGCTGTTCTTGTCCTTCTAGTTGGTTATTCTCACAAATTTGGAAGGTGCTTTTGAAGGAGGAAATCTTGGTGAGTCATTGCAGAGCATCTTGTTTATTGTGTACACTGCTGCCACTGTTCTAGTGGTAGAGGGAGTGACTAAGCTGGTGAATGGGGTACCGAACATGCAAGATGCTTTGTCCTGTTGGAGCTGTATTCATTCAAGCAAGTGGAGCTTATTTTGTTATACTCCTGACATCTGTTTTATTGATAGTGCAGAGATTTTGGGAAGTCAGGAACTAAATTAATTAGCTAAGACTATCTAGCCTCTAACTTGCTGTTGGAGCCATAGTACTTATGTGGATGTCCAGTTAAGTTTCTGATGAACGCTGATCCCCAGGATGTTGATGGTAAGGAATTTAGCTGTGGTAATGCCATTAAATATTAGAAAAGAATGGATAGATTCTCTCATCGGAAATGTCCTTTGCTGTTTTTTGTCATGTGAATATTGATTGCAACCTTGATATTGTGCAGGTCTTGCTGCATATAAATTAGGACCTCTTCAGTGTCTGCTGAGTTGCAAATGGAGTTGGACATTGTGTAATCACCAATATATATGCGCAGTTTTGACCTAATGGAGGGAAGATTGTCAATGAAGCAGATAAAAATGTTTGAACTTGGTATATTACCTTGAAGAAATCCTGCAGTGATGTTCAACAGCCACAACTACCTTCCTTCGTGTTGGCTGTGACTCTAGCCAGTGGATCATATTCCCCCACTTCCCATTGACTTCAGGCTTTGCCAGGATTCCTTAATGTCACTTGGTCAAATGATACTTTGATATCAAGGAACATTACCCAAGTCTCCATTTCATATTGGAGATGTATATCTAACTATAACCTTAATCTTGAATTAAGAACCAGGTTCTTGAATAATGTTTCCTCAGTTGGGCAAAGGCAAAGCTGACAGTTGGAGGCAATGATGAATTATTTGGCCTGTGTTGGCCTTCCAAGTTGAAGTTCCCAAGATATAGAAAATGGTCTGTATTTTCCAGGGATTGATCTCAATCAATGAGTTAAGCTGCACAACACAGCATAATATAGCACCAATGATGTAGCCAGGAAAAGGATCGAGGATATAAAAAGTGGTTTCAGGAAGTTAGGTTGGAAGCTGCAGAGTAGGACGAACAGAGTAGTGTTCTCGGGTTTACTACCGGTGCCATGAGATAGTGAGGCGAGGAACAGGGAGCAGACGCAGCTTAACATGTGGCTGCGCAGCTGGTGTAGGAGGGAGGGTTTCAGATATGTAGATAATTGGGTTGCCTTCTGGGGAAGGTGGGACCTGTACATGAAGGACGGGTTGCACCTGAACTGGAAGGGGACCAATGTCCTGGGTTGAAGGTGTGCTCGAGTTGTTCAGGAGGGTTTAAACTAGTATGGCAGGGGGGTGGGAACCTGAGCTATATACCGGTGGTGAGAGTTGATGGAGATGAAGCAATAGCAAGAGGTAGCGCAGCCAGTGGGAAGGAATTTCCTGGGAATGAGCCAAGGAATCAGTTAAAGTGTGTTTGCTTTAATGCAAGGAGGGCTGATGCCTGAAGAAGGGCTGATGCCCGAAATGTCGATTCTCCTGTTCCTTGGATGCTGCCTGACCTGCTGCAATTTTCCAGCAACACATTTTCAGCTCTGATCTCCAGCATCTGCAGTGCTCACTTTCTCCTCCTTAATGCAAGGAGTATTAGGAATAAAAGTGATGAGTTTAGAGCATGGATTAGTACCTGGAGCTATGATGTTGTGGCCATAACAGAGATGTGGGTTTCTCAGGGGCAAGAATGGTTGCTGGATGTTCCAGGGTTTAGAACATTTAAAAAGAATAAGGAGGGGGGGAAAGATGAGGGAGTGTAGTACTGCTAATCAGAGAGGGTATCACAGCTACAGAAGTTTCCATTGTCGAGGAGGGTCTGCCTACATGAGTCAGTATGGGTGGAAATTCGGAACAATAAGGGAGCAGTCACCTCATTAGGGGTTTACTTCAGGCCCCTCCAGTAGCAGCAGGGAGATTGAAGAAAGCATAGGTCGGTAGATTTTGGAAAAGTGTGAATGTAGTAGGGTTGTTGTAATGTGTGACTTTAACTTTCCCAATATTGATTGGAACCTCCTTCGAGCAGATGGTTTGGAAGGAGCTGTTTTTGTAAGGTGTGTTCAGGAGGGTTTCCTAACTCAGTACATTGACAGGCCGACGAGGGGAGAGGCCATTTTGGATTTGGTGCTCGGCAATGAGCCAGGGCAGGTGTCAGATCTTGCGGTGGGAGAGCATTTTGGTGATAGTGACCACAACTGCCTCACATTCTACATAGCTATAGGGAAGGAGAGAAGCAGGCAAAATGGGAGGATATTTAATTGGGGAAAAGGAAACTATGATACTATCAGACATGCGTAGGGAAGCATGGACTGGGAGCAATTGTTCCATGGAAAGGGCACTATAGACACGTGGAGACTGTTTAAGGAACAGCTGTTGCGAATGATGCACAAATGTGTTCCTCTGAGATAGGCGAGAAGGGGTAAGATAAAGGAACTTTAGATGACGAGAGCGGAGGAAAGAAAGAAGGCAGCTTACGTAAGGTGGAGGAAGCAAGGGTCTTGCTCAGCTCTAGAGGATTACAGGCAGGTGAGGAAGGAGCTCAAAAATGGTCTGAGGAGAGCCAAGAGGGGGCATGAAAAAGGCTTGGCGGGAAGGATTAGGGAGAATCCAAAGGCATTTTACACATATGTGAGGAATAAGAGAATGATCAAAGAAAGAGTAGGGCCGATCAGGGATAGCATAGGGAACTTGTGTATAGAGTCTGCGGAAGTAGGGGAAGCCCTAAATGAATGTTTTGCTTCTGTCTTTACCAAAGAAAAGGACCTTGTAGTGAATGACGCCATTGAGGAGCAGGTAAGCACGCTGGAACAGATAGAGATAGAGGAAACTGATGTGTTGAAAATTTTGACAAACATTAGGATTGACAAGTCGCCAGGACCAGACCAGGTTTGTCCTCGGCTGCTTTGAGAAGCGAGAAATGTGATTGCTTCGCTGCTTGCGCAGATCTTTGCATCCTCGCTCTCCACTGGAGTCGTACCTGAGGGCTGGAGGGAGGCAAATGTAATTCCTCCCTTCAAGAAAGGAAATAGGGAAATCCCTGGCAATTACAGACCAGTCAGTCTCACGTCTGTCGTCTGCAAGGTGTTAGAAAGGATTCTGAGGGATAGGAGTTATGACCATCTGGAAGAGCATGGCTTGATTAAAGACAATCAGCACGGCTTTGTGAGGGGCAGCTCATGCCTCACAAATCATATTGAGTTCATTGAGGATGTTACTAGACAGGTTGATGAGGGTCGAGCGGTGGATGTTGTGTATATAAACTTCAGTAAGGCATTTGATAAGGTTCCCCATGGTAAGCTCATTCAGAAGATTTAGAGGAATGGGATAGAGGGAAATTTAGCTGCCTGGCTACAGAGTTGGCTGGTCGACAGAAGACAGCAAGTGGTAGTGAAAGGAAAATATTCTGCCTGGAAGTCAGTGGTGAGTGGTGTTCTTGGGCCTCTACTCTTTGTAATTTTTATTAATGACTTGGATGAGGAAATTGAAAGATGGGTTAGCAAGTTTGCAGATGACACAAAGGTTGGAGGTGTCATTGACAGAATAGAGGACTGTTGTAGGCTGCAACGTGACATTGACAGGATGCAGAGATGGGCTGAGAGGTGGCAGATGGAGTTCAACCTGGATAAATGCAAAGTGATGCATTTTGGAAGCTCGAACTTGAAAATTGAGTGTAGGATTAAAGACAGGATTCTTGGCAGTGTGGATGGACAGCGGGATCTTGGTGTGCAGGTACATAGATCCCTTAAAATTGCCACCCAAGTGGACAGGGTTGTTAAGAAAGCATATGGTGGTTTGGCTTTCATTAACAGGGGGATTGAGTTTAAGAGTCGTGAGATCTTGTTGCAGCTCTATAAAACTTTGGTTAGACCGCACTTGGAATACTGTGTCCAGTTCTGGTCGCCCTATTTTAGGAAAGATGTGGATGCTTTGGAGAAGGTTCAGAGGAGGTTTACCAGGATGCTGCTTGGACTGGAGGGCTTATCTTACGAAGAGAGGTTGACTGAGCTTGGACTTTTTCATTGGAGAAAAGGAGGAGGAGAGGGGACCTAATTGAGGTATACAAGATAATGAGAGGCATAGATACAGTTGATAGCCAGAAATGTTTTCCCAGGGCAGAACCTGTTAACACGAGGGGTCATAGTTTTAAGCTGTTTGGCGGAAACTATAGAGGGAATGTCAGAGGCGGGTTCTTTATGCAGAGAATTGTGAGAATATGGAATGCATTGCCAGCGGCAGTTGTGGAAGCGAGGTCGTTGGGTATATTTAAGAGCCCGTTGGACATGCATATGGTCACAGAAATTTGAGAGTTTGTACATTAGGTTTACCTTACATGAGGATCAATGGTCGGCACAACATCGTGGGCTGAAGGGCCTGTTCTGTGCTAAGAAAAAAGAAATAATAATAATGTGGCTAGATAAATGTTAAACAAAGTTAAATAAAGTGGCGATGAGTTTTATTTGGTAGCAGAAATTAAGAGATCCATTTTTTCTTCCAAGCTACCAAACATAGCACCTTGCCAACATCTGGTTAGTAAGTTTGCAGATGACACCAAAATTGGTGATATAGTGAACAATGAAGAAGGTTACCTCAGAGTACAATGGAACCTTGATCAGATGGGCTGAAGAGTGGCACATGGAGTTTATTTAGATAAGTTGAAGTGTTACCTTTTGATGGGCATATCAGGGCCCAAGTAATACACTGTGGTAAGGTCCTGGGGATGTTGCTGACCAAAGAGACCTTGGAGTGCCTTGTTCCTTGAAAATGGAATCAAAGGTAGACAGGATAGTGAACAGGGCTTTTGGCATGCTTACCTTTATTGGTCAATGCATTAAGTATTGGAGTTGGGAGGTTATGTTGCAGCTTTACAGAATATTGGTCAGACCACTTTTGGAATATTGCATGCAATTCTGGTCTCCCTGCTATAGGAAGGATGTTGTGAAACTTGAAAGGGTCTGGAAAATATTCACAAGGATCTTGCTAGGTTTGGAGGATTTTGAGAAACAGGGGGAAGCTGAATAGGCTGTGGTTATTTTAGCTGGAGCATTGGAGGCTGAAGGTTGACCTTATAGAAGTTTATAAAATCATGAGGGACATGGATTGGGTGAATAGGCAAAGTCTTTTACCCAGCTTGGGGAGTCACAAACTAGAGGTCTTAGGTTTAAGGTGAGAGGGGAAAGATTTAAAAGGGACCAAAGGAGCAAAATGTTTACGCAGTGTGTGGTGCGTATACAGAATGAGCTGCCAGAGGAGGTAATGGAGGCTGGAACAATTCCATCATCTAAAAGGCATCTGGATGGGTATATGAATAGGAAGGGTTTTGGAGGGTTATGGGCCAAATTTTGGTAAATGGGACTAGATTAATTCAGGATATCTGGTCAGCATGGAGAAGTTCAACCAAAGGGCATGTTTCCATGCTGTAAATCTCTATGACTCAATGACTAAATAGATATGTTAGAGAGGAATGTTGGCCAGAGCACAGAGAGAACTCTCTTTATTACTGAATACTGCAGCTGAATTAGTTTGGCTTTCTGAGTGTTAAAGTAAAGTAAAGATGCACAAAGATCTTTGGTTTGAAGTCTTACCTCCAAGTGACATCTTTAACAGCAGAACTCCATTAGTATTCCACTCTGGGGTCATTTTGAATGCATTTTCAGATCTTTGTACTATTATCCTATTTTTCTCAAGTGCATTTCTTTAACTGGATTGTAAAATAGGGTAAAAGAACACAATCCTTTATAAGAGTAGTCTGTTATCAGTAGGAGGAGATCAAATCTGTGCCCCTTGCTGCTATTATGCCACATGTGGATGTAATAACATATTGTAGTGTTGCAAGTCATTTAGTCAAGCAGTGAGAACAGAACTGAAGTCTAGTGTTCTTCCACTGGCATGTTTCTATTTATGCATTTCATATCATGCCCTCCAATACCATAAACTTGTACCTTTTCATACTCTTTTCAAGCCATTAAACCAAATTAACAACTGCCAGCTCACAGGTGACCCCTTTGCTAATGCTCATCACTGAAATGTAATTAAACATTTAATTAATATATAATTAATACACAATACTATAGTGTGTCATGACTGTGTTCACATCACTGCAGGAAGATAAAAATGCCCTCCAGGAACAATTGAACCCTGTAGAGCTTTGATTGCAAGATGCTCGTTTATGAGCCATAATCTGATTTGTAATTCTGTGCTTCTAAGTGCTGTTGTGTTCTCAACCAAGCAAAAGCAAAATGTCTCTGTCACTTTACAAAATGAATCATTGGACATAAAAGGCACATTGAAATGAAAATTGTACACAGCTCCCAGTAATGATGTCAGCAGAGCACATCTGCTCTCACTAAATGTTGGTTTGCTGACAGCTGCAGAGTGGGTCGTTCAATACGGTATTGTTGTTCTTAACTAAGGTTTGGAAAAGGCCAAGAGGTTGTGAAATGTAAGAGGTTAAATATGTTACAATTAAAGGTGGCTCAGTGGTTAGCACTGCTGCCTCACAGCACCAGGAACCTGGGTTCGATTTTGGCCTTGGGTGACTGTCTGTGTGGAGTTTGCACATTCTCCCCGTGTCTACGTGAGTTTACCTTCCACAGTCCAAAGATATGCAGGTTAGGTGAATAGGCTAAGTTAAATTGCCCATAGTGTTAGGTGCATTAGTCAGAGGTAATGCAGGGAAATGAGTCTGGGTGGGTTTCTCTTCAGAGAGTCAGTGTGGACTTATTGGGCTAAAGGGCCTGTTTCCACACTGTAGAGCGTCTAATCTAATCTAAAACACTTGCACAAACTCTACCAATGGTGCTGCTCTCTTAACATTTTCAAAGTCTTGAATAGGAAGTGTTTGTACATGTGTCTGTAAGAGTTGAACTGCCCATTATGTGACTTTTACATCTGTAAATATCAACAGATCTATGTACAATAACAAATCCTATCTGGTTGTTTGACATCAATAAATATAAAACAGTGTTGTATTAATCAAAACAACATTCCTGACAGGGAAGCAACAGTACAGGGTTGACTGTTCCTGAACAGTAAGTTCCATGCATCAGAAGGCTGCTGTGCTGGGGGTTGGAATTTAGTGCTTGGTTATACTGTATGACTTCTTTGCCAGTACACTTTTGGTGTGCATGAAGGCATGATATTCAATCTATAGCCAGTGAGACGAGGAAGTACAAAAACAAACTGACTCAGAAAGGCTATCAACAGCATTGAAGAGACAGATGTAATTAAAGTCCCCATGCCAGGGTTATATCAAATGATAATTGATATTGCAGCTAGGCAATTGAGTATTGCAATGCATTATATCAACTTGAAACATAACACTGACAGTCACTCCCATTCTTAATTAGGTTAAGGTGCTTGCCTACTGAGAAAAACACTGCTGTTTTGTGGCTGAGGAAGCAACATTTAAATCAGGGGTCTGGTAACCCTTGCTGTCTGCCTTGGAGAGAGCTATTAAGAGAGTGGTTCGATGGCAGCTGTCAAGTAATTAATAGTTAAGGGACAGAGGAAGAATAGATGTGAGAATGTTGGTATAGAAATAGGAGGATTTGTTTGACAGCAAGTCTCCTTAGTTTTCCAGAGGGTATGGACAATGTAAAACAAAATACTAGCCAGCCAGAGATGTCTACAACCTGCAAGCGATTTTTAAAAAAAATGAAACTAGGCAACAGTAGATAGTGTTTTTATATATCCTTATGTATTAGCTACGGTATAATTAGGTGAACACTTGACTGGATGTATGTACGTGGTGAGCAAGTCATCAGTAGGTTGAATTTTTGGAGATGCTTAACTTGGAATGAAACTAACTAGAAAAAATATCTAAACAACCTTTAACCGCTAATGTTTAACATAGAGGAAATGTTTGTTTGTTGAGGACAGAATCCTGTTCTCTTGATAGCTCTAGAACCAGGTAAAAGTGAGGACTGCAGGTGCTGGAAACCAAAATTTAGATCAGAGTGGTGCTGGAAAAGCACAGCATGTCAGGCAACATCCAAGGAGCAGGAAAATCGACGTTTCGGGAAAAAGCCCTTCATCAGGAATAGATACTATTTCTGATGAAGGGCTTTTGCCCAAAACATCGATTTTCCTGCTCCTCGGATGCAGCCTGACCTGCTGTGCTTTTCCAGCACCACTCTGATCTAAACACATAGCTCTAGAACCACCCAGTGAATCTCTCGAGCAACTGCTATTCACTCCTTGCCTCGATTCAAATATGCCATTTTAGAAGCCGGGAGGATCAATCCAATTAATATATCCTCCAACAGTACAATGGGAAAAGTTACAACTTCATTCTCTATTATGTACTGAAATAACAAAGTAATGTTCATTCAAAAAGTGAAATAATAAAGTAATTGTACAATCTCAAGTTTCAACATGAGATTTGGACTGTTATGGGGTTTGAACCTTTATCACATTTTTCAATCATAATTGGAGGCCAATCTTGCAAACTCATATCAAGCTATTACCTTTGAGAGAGTGTGGAAACTGGAGGATCAGGAGGCGATGGCAGAGTACTATTCTCGCTGGACTGTTAATCCAGAGATTCAGATCATGTTCTGGGGAACCTAATTTGAATCCCGCCATGGTAAATGGTGGACTTTGAATTCAGTAAATATCTGGAATTGAGAATCTAATGATCACGAATCCATTATAGATTGTTGGAAAAATCCAACTGTTTCACTAATGTCCTTTAGGGAAGGAAACTGCCGAACTTACCTGGTCTGGCCTACATGTGACTCCAGACCCACAGCAACATGGTTGATTCCTAACTGCGCTCTGGGCAATTAAGGATGGGCAATAAATGCTGCCCAGCCAGTGACACCCTCATCCTTTGAATGACTAAAGAATGAGTCAATATGAGCTGGCATTCTCAATAGATCGTAATGAAATACGTTGGATAGAATTCCAGAAGTACGATGCACCTTAAAATAGAATTATGAAACATTCACTATTGTGACAAAAGAATTCTTGGCAAGAAAGAGCATTTCTTCTGTCTCATCAATACCACTAGAAATGCATATTATCTAGAGATGGTATTCCTTATTCTTAAAATATTTACTGAGTCTCGTCAATTGCCTTAAAATTTGTGATATAATTGCAGTTTTCTTTGAAAGTTTTGTTCACAAACTCTGCCATTGAAGCATTTCACTCATTCTCGGTGAATCAGGTGTTCATTCATGTGATACAGATAAATCTGTGTCAGCATGAAGATGACATAAAGGAAACATACACCAATGATTACATCTTCTTGAAGTTAACATATTTCACAGTGAATCACAGACAAGCGCCATAAGGAATAATTCCACTATTTCATTTATTATACTTAATGTTCTGGCAAGCAACCAGGCTTCACTCTTTAACCCAAATTAAACAATAAAAATTAATTTTAAAAGCTAAAATTGAAGTAGGGGTTATCATCATCTTCATTATAATTGATTTAGTTTTGCTAGTTCTGAATCTTTCTCTTTCTGCTTCAAATGATAGAATCATAAAAATCATACAGTGCAGGAGGAGGCCATTTGATCCATCATGCCTGTACTGGCTCCTGAAAGCTACCCAGCTAATACCATTCTGCAGCCCTATAGCCATAGCCTTTTAAATTCATTACTTTCAAATATGTATCCATCTTTCATTTGAGGCCTCCTTTGGAATTGTCCACTGCTCTCCCAGGTGGCACATTCCAAATTTTAATAACTGAATAAAGACATTTCTCTTCATCTTACTCCTAAATCTCTCGCTGTCAATCTTGAACTTGTGTCCCCGCCCCCCCCACCACCCAGTTACTGATATACCAGCTACTGGAAACTGAATATCCTCCTCTATCCTGTCAAATTGTTCAAAATGTTCAACACCTCTAAGGCCATCTGTTAATCTTCTCTGTTTGAAAGAAAATTAGCCCAATTTCTCTAATCTTTCCATGTACCTAAAATCCCTCATTCCTGGTATTATGTTAGAGTTATGGACCAGACCAAAACCTTCCAAAATATATGAAGAAGATAGCATAGACCCTAACTTTTTCTTATTTTAAAGTTAAATGTAAGATGTTGCATTCCAGATGCAATTTGATTGGTCAAACTGCTTGACTTTAAGTAAAACACACTTTTGTATTTTAGCTGTAGCATAAAAAAGAAAAATAAAAGAATTGGCTTAACTCTAACTTTATCAAAACGCTTAACAAAAAATATATATTAACCACTACTAATTAATTGTTCCAATATAGTAACATCCCATAAACAGACCCATGTCAGGGGCAAATTCAGTAAAATAGACTATCTTACATGCAGTTGTGGCAATAGGAAGAGAATTCCAGCTTTTAGCTTCAGAGAGAGAAATAAGAGCTTCCACGGCCAGCTTCAAGATCCCAGCAACTGCTAGAAGCTAAAATTAAAAATCACCATTCTTGACGGAACCCATTCAGGCTGCTATGGTTCCACATTGGCTTAAAAAAACACAAGGCCTGACAAGCTGTTTACTTTATTGGCTTTGGGCAGACTGCTCTACACCTCTGCCTCAAACTTTCTACATTTTAGAAAAAGGACAAAATACACCACTTAAAGCCAAAGTATCGTCACACTACTAAATCTCCTTTAGACTCATTCCAGAGCTTTGACATTTATCCTCAAATAAGCTGCTCAGATCTAAACGCAATAATCCAAATGTCATCTGACCAATGACTTGCAGAGATGTAACATCATTTCCACACTTTTATACTCTATGCCTCTATTTAGAAACCCAAGAATCCTATTCTTAACAACTGATTTAACTTGCCTGGTTGCCCTCTGAGAATTAGGTACTTGGACCATGAGTTTTTTCTACATCTGTACTCTCCTCAAAGTACCATTGAGCCTGTATTGTGCCTCCATGTTTCTTTTACAAAAATGTATTACCTTGCATTTCTCTGCACTGAATTTCATCTGCCAGATGTCTCCCATTTGACAAACTTGTCAATTTTTTTTTCTGAAGTCACTTCTGAAGTCTTCACAATTCAATATTCTCCCTCACTTAGTATCAAATGCAAAATTAAAGAATTTGCCATCCTCACCCATTTCCAAATTGTTTACTTACTTTAGGAAAAGCATGGGTCCCTACACAGATCCTTGGGAACATGACTTGAAGGAAAACCTGAAAATCATGAAACATAACCCTAAATGAGTATACACAACAAAAGCCTATACGTTTTAGCATTTATTTTATAGTAAGACATCATAAACCAAAATATGACACCAAGCACCTAAGAAGATTTAAGAGTAACAACAGGCAAGTTTGAGGAAGCATCTTAAAGCAGGAAATTAAATCATGAGGTTTGGGTAGATATTTCAGAGTTTAGGGCTTAGGTAACTGAAGGGACAGCCACCCTTGGTGGAATGATTCAGATTAGAGATGATCAGGAGGGCAGAACTAGAGGAGCAGACTGGTCTTGGAGCATTGTAGACTGGGAGATTTGTTTACCAGGATGTGGTGATGTTATGAGTTGCTGCTCATAATAAACGTTCATTCCACCATTCTCTTTAAATGTAGGAAACCACTGGATCTGTTTAATTTACTGTGGTAGAGGAAGTTACAGATTACCTTGATGTAGTGAACATTGTTCTGGAGATTTTAAGGAGGGTCATGTCTTTAGTCTCACTCCTTCAAAATCTAAAACTAGTCTGCGTGACCTTCAAAGTGCAGCATTTCTTCATATGAACACTTTCATACCTATGCAACATTACCCCCTTTTTTGTTTTCATTATACTTACAAATATAGTGTATGAATAATTTCATTTTTGCACCCCCACCTCTACCAGGTCTCTGATTTTACAAACACACAGGATCTGGAGGTTTCACAATCCCTGCAGAATACATCTTCTGGATTTGGAAGATTGGATGGAAAACTTTGATTCTCTTCTTACAGTCTGAGGTTTATAGATCCCTTTATACTGGAGAACTTCACCACTCTTGGATTTCCTTCACAGAGGACATCTTCCCTGCTGAAACATGCAATTTCTTCCTTGCTGTTTGTTTCAATCATTGGACATCAGTCATCTGTTCTCATTGGTGGTATCCATGGGGTTTTATGCACCACATCTTTGATGTGCATTAGCAGATGTTTATTCTCCAACTGCCTGTAGATTTATACTGAAGCAGGTAACCATGTTAGTTCAGCATGATGGCTTTCAACCCTCTCATTCCTCTAATTCACCCTCAGCAATTCAGTCTTTATGATACCACTATGTTCACTTCCTTGGTTATTGAGGGTTAGAACATAGAATATTACAGTGCAGTACAGACTCTTTGGCCCTCCATGTTGCACCGACCTGTGGAACCAATCTGAAGCCCATCCAACCTAAACAATTCCACTTTCATCCATATGTTTATCCAATGACTATTTAAATACCCTTAAAGTTGGCAAGTCTACTACTGTTGCAGGTAGAGCATTCCACACCCGTACTACTCTCTGAATAAAGCAACTATCTCTCACATCGATCCTATATCTATCACCTGTCAATTTAAAGCTATGTCTCCTCATTCTAGCTATCAGCATCTGAGGAAAAAGGCTCTCACTGCACACCCTATCTAACCCTCTGATTATAGTATATGTCTCTGTTCAGTCACCTCTCAACCACCTTCTCTCAAATGAAAACAACCTCAAGTCTCTCAGACTTTCCTCATAAGACCTTCCCTCCATACCAGAGAACATCCTAGTAAATCTCCTCTGAACCCTTTCCAAAGCTTCCACATAATGCGGTGACCAGAATGTGCACAATACTACCTGGATTGCAGTATACGCCACATCAATCGCTTTCCCCTAATCCACCTGTTTGGTCACCATCTCAAAGGACTCAATAAGGTTTGTGAGTCATGTTCTACCCTTCACAAAACCATGTTGACTATCCCTATTCAGCTTATTCCTTTCTAGATGATTATAAATCCTATCTCTTATAACCTTTTCCAACACTTTACCGACAACCGAAGGAAGGTTCACTGGTCTCTAATTACCAGGGGTGTCTCTACTCTCCTCCTTGAACAAAGGGACAACATTTACTATTTTCTAGTCTTCTGGTACTATTCCTGTAGACAATGCTGATATAAAGATCGAAGGCAAAGGCTCTGCAATCTCTTCCCTGGCTTCCCAGAGAATCTGAGGATAAATCCCATCTGGGACAGGGGACTTATCTATTTTCATACTTTCCATAATTGCTAATATCTCCTCCTTGCAAACATCAATCCCATCTAGTCTAGTACCCTGTATCTCCGTATTCTCCTCAACAACGTTGTTTTTTTTTCCCCAGTGAGTACTGTTATGACACAGGTAATCCCTCCTGCTTAATTTAAACCAGCAACACAGTAAAGGTTTATCCCATGCAGTAATCTGTGAAAATCCAAGAGGACAGGAACTATTTAAAGTAAAAATTAACAAATTTATTTCTTAAAACATAACAGAATAATTAACAAACAACTATTTACCACTCCTTCCTGTAACCTATCTTTTACTTTCCCTTCTATAATATTAGTCCGATAAAACCCCTGATTAATATTTACTGAAAAATTTGAATTTCAAAACCAGCCAGCTGTCAAATCTTCTCTTTGCAGATTTGCTCTCTAAGTCGGTGTCAGTGTTTTCCTCTGTGCAAACTCCTTCTCTGACAGGTACCTCTCAGACAGTTCGGACTAGCAATCTACATCAGTCAGTCTCTTCCAACTGTTTAATTTTCCCCGGTCTTATACCCCAACGCATCAGATTGTTTCATTGGTTTCTAATATTGTCACTACAATAAATTTAAACTTGATTGGAGGTTGGTAATTTGGGGTATAATTTAAACTGATTGAATTGTTTTTATCACTATGCAAACAGCTACACTGATTGCTGAACCAAAAGGTTACATTATGTCTTGTTCAGAACACTTTGTGCTGTCAGGTAGTTCTGCCAGCATTTAACTTTCTTAAAAGGTACAGTACACCCACATCTTCATAACAATACTGATGAAAAATGTTCATTTAGTGCTTCCCCATCTCCTCGGACTCCAGGCACAACTTCCCACTATTGTCCTTGATTGGCCCAAATCTTTCTCTAGTCATTCTTTTATTCCTGATACACATATAGAAAGCTTTAAGGTTTTCCTTGATCCCACCTGCCAACAACTTCTCATGTCCCCTCCTGCCTCTATCCTGGCTAACTTGTAACTCACAAGTGCCCTAACTGAGCCTTCACGTATTATCCGAACAGAAGCCGCCTTCTGCCTCTTGACTAGAGATTCAGCATCTTCAGTAAACCAATGGCTCCCTCGCTCAGCCACTTCCTTCCTGCCTAACAGGTACACACTTATCAAGGATGAGCAGTAGCTGTTCCTTGAATAAGCTCCAAGTTTCAATTGTGCCCATCCCCTGCATTTCCTTCCCCATTCTATGCATCCTAAATCTTGTTTAATTGCATCATAATTGCCTTTTCCCCCAGCAATAACTCTTACCCTGTGGTATACGCCTATCCCTTTCCATTGCTAAAGTGAACATAACTGAATTGTGGTCACTATCACCAAAGTGCTCTCCTACCTCCAACTCTAACACCTGGCCAAGTTCGTTACCCAGCCTCTCCTCTTGTTGGCTTGTCCACATACTGTGTCAGGAAACCATCCTGCACACATTGGACAAGACAAAAACTGACCCATCTAAAATACTCAAACTTTAGTATTTCCAGTCAATATTTGGAAAGTTAAAGATCCCCCATAACAACTATCCTGTTACTTTCGCTCTTATCCAGAATTATCTTTGCTATCTTTTCGTCTACATCTCTGGAACTATTTGGAGGCCTATAGAAATCTCCCAACAGGGTGACTTCTCCTTTTCCTGTTTCTAACCTCAGCCCACACTACCTCAGTAGACGAGTCCTCAAAAGTCCTTTCTGCCACCGTAATACTGTCCTTGACCGTCAATGCCATATCTCCCCCTCTTTTACCATCTTATCTGTTCTTACTGAAATATCTAAATCCCAGAACCTGCAATAACCATTCCTGTCCCTGCTCTATTCATGTCTCCGAAATAGTCACCACATCGTAGTCCCAGGTACCAACCCATGCTCTAAGTTTACTCACCTTTTTCTGGATGTTCTTGGCGTTGAAGTAGATACACTTCAAACCACCTTCCTGCTTGCCCGGGAACTCTTGTGACCTTGAAACCTCATTTCTGATCTCACTACTCTCAACCTACTGGACACTGGAATTACAATCCCGTCCCCTTGCTGAAATAGTTTAAACTCTCCTGAAGAGCATTAGCAAATTTCTGCCCCCAGGATATTGGTACCCCTCTGGTTCAGTTGTAGACCAACCTGTTTGTAGAGGTTCCACCTGTCCCAGTATAAGCCTCAATTATCCAAAGTGTCTGAAACCCACCCTCCTGCACCATCCCTGTAGCCATGTGGTTTGATCTGGCTTAGCATGATCTCAGTCCTAAGTTGCTGAGGATTTTTCTTGAGAATCATAGAATCCATACAGTGTGGAAGCAGGCCATTTAACCCGTTACGTCCACACCAATCCTCCAAAGAGCATCCCGCCCATAACTACCCCCTAGCCAGTCTCTGTAACCCTGCATATCCCATGGCTAATTCACCTAACTTATCCATTCCTCGACACTTTGGGCAATTTAGCATGGCCAATCTACCTAACCTGCACATTTTTTGCTGTGGGAGAAAACTGGAGCACCCAGAGGAAACCCACACAGACATTGGGAGTGTGTGTAAACTCCACCTAGACAGTCACCCGAGGGTGGAATTGAAACTGAGAGGCAGCAGTGTTAACCATGGCCACCTTGCAGTGCCAAATAGCTGAAGAATAGTTTTGACCCATCAACCACTGGGTTATGTGCCAAACATGCTCCAGCTGCTCCACTTTGGTGCTGACTCAAGTAACAGAGGCCAAGGTGAGAAGGTAAAGTCAAATATGTTGCTTGCAAATATTCCCCAAACATTGCAGTCCAAAGCCCTCTTTAATGTTGGCAGCAGTGGAAAATATTTGTTCCATTCCATATAGTCACAGATTCCCATTTCTCATTGATGTTGTGAAAGAAATTTCTCTGTAAAAAATGAGAATTCTTGATTGTAAAGTACATACAGGCTTTCTGCTATTTGGCTTTCCTTATATTGAATAATTTTTCATACCTTGAATACTGGATTACGTTGTTGCACTAGTTGTACTGGGATAGGCTGGCCAATAATATCCACTAGGAGAAAGTGAGGACTGCTGATGCTGGAGATCAGAGCTTAAAAATGTGTTGCTGGAAAAGTACAGCAGGTCAGGCAGCATCAAAGGGGGAGGAGGAGAGCTTCTTCAAGGAAGGTATCCTTGCAAGAGGATTTGCAGTAGGTTAAATGCAAGAGGAATCGCAGTAGGTTTTCCTGAAGAAGGGCTTATGCTCGAAACATCGATTCTCCTGCTCCTTTGATGCTGCCTGACCTGCTGCACTTTTCCAGCAACACATTTTTAAGTAATAATATCCACTACAAACCAAAGGACCCCCATGGTTACCTTGACTATATATCTTCACACCCTACTTCCTGTAAAGACTCTATTCCACTCTCACAGTTCCTCTGTCTCCGTCACACCTGTTCTGATGATGTCAACTTCGATGAAGTGACCTCTGAAATGTCCATCTTTTTCCTCAAATGAGAATTCCCCATAGGTGACAGGGCTATCAGCTGGGTCTGACCCATCTCCCCCACTTCAGCCCTCACCCCCTTCTCTCCCACAACAGCAATAGATTCCCCCTTGTCCTTACCTCCTATCCCACCACCACCCACATCCAGAGGATCATTAGTTCCCATTTCCATCATCTGCAGTGAGATGCCACCACCAGATACACTTTCCCCTTTCCTTCCCTCCCCTGTCAGACTTCCACAAGTACCATTCCATCCAGGATACTGTGGTCCATTCCTCCTTCACTCACAATAACCCACAGACCTGTGGTACCTTCCCCTGCAATAGAAGGTGTTACACCTGCCCATTTAATTCCTTCCTTCCTCAGTATCCAAGGACCCAAATATGCCACCTAGGTGAAGCAGCACTTTTACCTGCACTTCACCCACTCCAGTCCACTGCATTTGTTGCTCACAATGTCATCTCTTCTATGTTGGAAAAATGAAGCCTGGACTGGGTGACCACTTCGCAGAACACCTACATTCTGTCCGCAAAGAAGACCCTGAGCTTTTAGTTGCTTGCCACTTCAACACACCACCATGTTCCCTGGCCAATATCTATCTCAGGCTTGCTAGACTACTCCAGTGCAGCTCAAGCTGGAAGAACAGCACCTCATTTTCCACCTGGGAACTCTGCAGCCTTCTGGACTTAACATCAAGCTCAACAATTTTAAGGCTTGAGGCATCTTCTCCTGTGTCCAACCCCCACCCACGAGGCCTTGCTATGATTTGGTCTGCTATTACACAAAACCTATTGCTAGGCAGTAATTGTCCCTATTAGTCTCTTTTGGGCTCTATCTCCACCTATTGTTTGCTCGTTATGCCCCCCCTTGCCACCACCACCACCTTGTCTTCAGAATTATGAAAATGTTTTCCTAGCTACCACCATTGGACCCAAAACGTTAACTCTGACTTCTCTCCACAGATGCTGCCAGACATACTGAGCCTTTTTGTTTTTGTTACATAGTTGCACCGTTGACTGCACATTGGTGCTAGTATTAATATATTTTTCTCAGAGTGTTTTGGTAGTTATGAGTCACTGTCTGATAATATCACAAAACACTGACTTGAAATTCATGAGATGACTATTGATATAAATATCAGCTTGCCAAAATGTAATGTCTGTATCACCTGTATCCGCAGAAATACTTTAGATTTTCCTTCTGTCGTAGATGACTCGAAGGTGTGGTGCTGGGAAAGCACAGCAGGTCAGGCAGCATCCACAGAGCAGGGGAATCGTCAGTGTTATGGCTCGGCATATCCCCTACTCCTCCATTATCATCAAAACAGAGGATCAACGCTAGTTCAAAAGGAAGTCATACCAGGAACAGCATCAGGCTACCTAAAAGTGAGATGTCAACCTGGTGAAGCTACTACACAGGACTACTTCCATGTCGGACAGCATATGCAGTGAGTCATAGAGCTACGCAATTGCATAGCCAATGGATCTGATCTAAGCTCTGCAATCTTGTCACGTCTAATCTTGAATTATGGTGAATTAATGAACAACTCAGTGGAGGAAAATGCTGCACAGAAATCCCCAGCCTCAATGATTAGGTAACCCACCACATCGGTGCAAAATATAAAAGGCAAAGTATTTGCAAATATCTTCAACTGGAAGTGCTGAGCGACTGAAAAATCTTTCACTGCATAAATACCAGCTTTCAGCCAACTCAGTTCACACCATGGGGTTGTTCACTGATGACTACACAATGTTCAAAACCATTCAAAACTACTCATACTGAAGCTGTACGTGTCCAACAATAGCACAACTGATCAATATCCACATTTAGTCTGACAAATGAAAAGTAGCATTCACAACACATCTGATGTTGATCACCTCCAGCAAGAAAGAATTCAAACATTGCCCCTTGACATTCAATGGCATTTCCACTGCTGAATTCCACACTATTGACATCCAGGAGCTCATCATTGACCAGATATGAACTGTACTGTTAGTCAGGCTGCTGCACAGAGAGAGACATTGGTACAAGTCAATGACCTACTGCTGAAAATGAGATACTAGCCAGGAGGCTGCAATGAGATAGAGGTACCAGTCACTGATAGGCTAGAAATGTTCAGTGTAAAAACTGCTGACACACTGGGGGAAATCTCTTGTGGACTGAGAATGACCAGAGTCCAGATACTTCTTGGGACCAACTATATTCTGCAAAACAAAATTAAGAAAAATGAAGTAATGTCTTATTTGGATGAGGAGCAATGAGTTAATGCTACCTAGGTCCCTGGTCTAGAGCCAGGAAGGTAAAGACATGCAATAAGCAGATGAGCCTGAGCCAACTAGAAAAAGACACCACAACTTGAGAGAGACAAAGAAGGGAAAAAGATAAAAAGAAGATTCTCGAGGCATGCAACTAGCAAAACCTCCGGAGACCAACTATCTCAGCAGCAGACCCGATGTCAAGGATGTGGTGACATCTCAAGAGAGAGAGGGAGAGAGTGCACAGTCTGGCCAGCATCAGCTCTCATCATCAGCAACAAGCAGTTATCTTGATTGAGTATTAGTTTCATATGCTGTGACTACTCAGGGAGTGTCAGAAAACTGATGGGTGTATAAATAGGTTCTAGTTCAGTTTGTGGGAAAATATGTCAGTTTTAGTTTGTAATAAAACATATAAGAAATATGTGCATTGTTTAATGCATTAATAAAGTAACTTGTGAAGTTATGAGAATTGACTCTTTCTGTACATGCCAGCAGCTGCGGTTGGTGATTGCCGGAATCAAACAGGCACCAACAGCACCAACTGATTGTATAGTACAGCGAGAAGAGACGGTCAGAGACTAGGAATCCTTCAGCAATTAAGTCACCTCCAGACTCCCTAAGCCAATCAATCAGCAATAAAGTTCAAGTCAGTAGTGTTATGTAACTCTGTGCACTTGCCTAGATGCATACAACTTCAACAAATCTCAATGTTTACTACTCTCCAGAAACAAAATAAACCACTTGATTAGCACCACATCCATAGGCCTTCAGCCCTTGATCACCAACACTCAGTTGTGGCAGACTACTATCTGTGTGGTGCACTGCAAAATTTCAAAGCTTCTTAAGTAGCACCTTCCAAGCCAAGAACATTACCATCGAGAATGACAAGGACAGCAGATATTTGAAAATACCATTCTCTGCAAATTCCCCTCAAAGCCACTTACCATCCTTACTTCCAAATATATCACCATTTCTTTAGTGTGCCTGGGTCAAAATTCTGGAGCTGTCTTCCCAAAGCCATGTACCTACACCAAGTCATCTGTAGTGGTTCAAGAAGCAACTGACAACATTTTTTCCAGGGCAGTAAGGGATGGGCAATAAATACTGGCCCACCCAATGAAACAATCAACCTAAATAACAAAAAAACATAGCCTGTAATGTTCACACCACCAGCATTCTATGTGATGTCCATCTCCAACATGAGAGAATGTGACCATGTTCCCATGGTGGACTCCAGTAACCACTCAGACATTTCCTTCATTTTCTGTGTAATGCCACACAACATACCGATGTTTTCTCCCATTTTAGCACTCTGAAGGGTCTGTTCTCTCTACAACATAACAATTCATCCTTCAATCACCCCTACAACCCCATCTGCTTCCTACTACACCTTTTCTCACCGGAACATACAGTTTCATTTTACCTCTCCCTTCTTAACACACAATTGAAACTTTATTTGTACTGCTTTCAATTTAGTGCACTATATTCACTGCTCATGATGTATTCTCGTCTACTTCAATGGCACCAAATGCAGACTGGATGGCCACTTTGTGAAACACTTCTATTCAATCTGAGTATCACTTTCGGTTTTCAGTCGTTATCTACCAGCGTTATTTCTAGCCTTTCTCTATTTGTCCTGCCACAGTGTTCTAATAGAGCTGAACACAAGGTCAAGGAGCAATACTCAGTATTTGTGACTCAACATTGAGTTCAAAAATTTTCAATGATGGTAATAATGTCCCTTTATTCTTTTCTTTGCAGTTATTTTTCTCACTCGTTTTTCTCTTATTGCCTTTGCTTTTAGTTATTGGCAGCTATTCAGGGTCCTACTATTCACACATCCTCTAGGCAAGGCCCAGGCAGGGACAGTAAATTAGGGCCCAATAAGCAGGGTCCAGTGCTCTAGGCAGCCCAATGTGCGCTAGTCATAGGTGCCACTGTTTGGGTCAGGGCCGGAGGTTTCGCTTAGGTGACATGGACCAGGAGGAGAACAGTAACTGATTTATTTTCTCTCGGTCTGTAGCCATTCGATGATCTTTACTCAATTTGTCATTTCCTTGTACAGTGAAACCTTTTGCTATTTAACCTGTCCTACCATCCACCCTGACTTATAGTTTCCCTTTTATTCTTTTCAACATCCCATCTTTCATTTACGCAAAACCTTTTGCAATTCTGACTGTTTCTCATTCTGATGAAATGTCACAGCTATGAAATGTTAACTGTGCTTTTCTCTTCCCAAATGATGTCAGACTTGATGAGTACCTTCAACAGTTTGTCTTTGTTTCAGATTTCCAGCTGTATTTTATCTTGGATAACAAAATGTTCTACCAGGCATATACCCAAATGCAATTACATTTGTAGCACCACATCTATTTGCCATTACTAACTAAAAAGGCATTACTATCATCCACTTTTTCTCTACGTCGTTTGCTTTATTATATCTTTTTAGTTTCCATTTTTTCTCATACTTTATTGTCTTTTCTCATTATCTTCTTTCACACTTTTTTTTTAACGCTCTCACTTTGTTTGCAATTTTTCTTGATCTCTCAAACTCTCAAACTAACACTGTTCTCGAGTGCCCTTCTTTATCTGGAGATGGGAAGAGGCATTACCTCACCTTACAAACAATACAATTCAAGAGAGAAATGCTTTTTACATTAAGGGAATCTGTTGCTGAACATCTTAATTTCCCAATTACTTGCATATAATATCTAAACTTCTCGAATATACATTGCGATAAATGACAATTTAAAACCAAAACTGCTTGAAAATATTTTTGAGATCTAAGCAAGATCTGTACTGCTTTAAGCTGTGAGTAATTAATTCTTCTGTGATTTGCAAATAATTTTTCAGGTTTATCAGTACATGCATGAGACAATAACCATCAGTGGCTGCCCAGAATTCAGAGCTCGCGCAACTGCAAAGGTATGCCATGTGGAGGTACCAGATAATGTGTTGTAATTGTGTTTTAATTTTGTGTACATGTGTATTTCAGGTGTTCGAGAGTATATATGAGAATTTAGACATCAGTGGCAGCCCAGAAGGTAGAGCCAGTGCTACTACCCAGGTAATATCTTTAATAGGACCCAGTATTCACTGGTTTTTCTGATTAGATTAACAAATTCCTTTCATGGTAAATTGTACTAACTTCCTTGCAATGCAGCAGATAGTGCTGGATGAAAATGGAAACTAATGTGCGATGACTTGCTGTCAGAACAAGACAGTGAAATTAATTTCACACCTTTTATGTAGATACACCAAATTTGATCTGGTCACTTCTGGGCTTTCCAGACGTTTCTTTCTAACTGTAGTGTAGCTTCATTTTGTTTTTATATTGCTGATTGTATAACTTGCTTTGCAAATTAAACAATTGCTGATAGAAAGGCTACCTAAATATGTACCAGTATGTTTATAAGACTCATAATTGTCTTCATGGAAAAGTCAATACGATTTGTGCAATTTACAATCGTGGTGATTATTCGCACAAAAAGCTCAACTTAGAGTCAGGAAAATTTGCATACTCAGCCTATATCAGAAGATGCAGATAGGACTTTAATCTTAGTATGAAGTTTTGGGGTAAGTTGTCAACTAATGAATATTGAGAATGTTAAAAATCACAGTGCACACCTCTTTTAATAATATTATATGTATTGTCTTAACACAACAGTTTGTTTTGTTGTATTGGAAGCTGAATTTTCTGCTTCCTTCTGGGGTAATATCTGACATTGCTTGTTGTCTGAGTGCTGAGCAAAGTGGTATTGACAATGCATTTTTGTTTTAGGGATATGGGATTCTGCCAGCTGTTACTTTGGTTTGTTTGCCTTGTGAAAGTTTTGAAGGGCTGAACATAGAATTGATAAGTTGCTAATGAGGCCAAGTTCAACACTTTGATTCCTGACGTAGTGGTGGCAGGGGTGTAATCAGTATTTCTAACATGCAGGATTGCATGTGTACTCTGGCTGCTGTAATATTTTGCTTGCTGTTTCTTTTCCAGCAGCAGATAATTTACTAATCTGAGTGTTGGATCTGCTTAAAAGCTTTTTGTTTGTAGAACTTGGGAACAAAAGCACAACCCCACCTATCAGTTGTGTTATTTATATTTTATATCCTTCCTTGAGAAATCTTTATTTTCTCATTGTTTTTATTCACTCAGTGTTGCTGGCTGGTCAGTATTTATCACCCATCCCTAGTTGCCCTTGAAGAGGTGATGGTAAGCTGCTGCCTTAAGGCACTGCAGCCCAGATTCTTCAGGTAGATCCGTGATCCCATTCTGTTGGGAATTCCAGGAATTTGACCCAATGATAATGAAGGAATGACATTATATTTCCAAGACAGGATGGTGCATGGTTTGGAGAGGAACTTGCAGGCGATGGAGGTCCCGTGCATTTTAAACCTTTGTCTTTCTAGATGGAAGTGGGTTTGAAAGGTGCTGTCTCAGGAGCTTTGGTGAATTTCTGTGGTGCATCTTATAGATGGTACACACTGCTGCTGCTGCTGAATGTCAGTGATGGAGGAAGTGGATGCTTGTGAATGTGCTACCAATCAAAGGAATGCTTTGTCCTGGATGATGGTAAGCTTTTTCAGTGTTGTTGGAGTTTGCACTCATCCAGCCAAGTGTGGAGTACTCCATCACTCTCCTGCCCTGTGTTTTGTAGATAGTGGACAGCTTTGGGGAGTCAGGAAGTGAGTTGCTCACTGAAGGATTCCTAGCTTCTGTAGCCGCTGTTTTTATATGGTGGGTCCAGTTAAGTTTCTAGATTAGAGTGGTGCTGGAAAAGCGCAGCAGGTCAGGCAGCATCCAAGGAGCAGGAAAATTGATGTTTCGGGCAAAAGCCCTTCATCAGGAATGAAGGCAGGGAGCCTCTGGGGTGGAGAGATAAATGGGAGGCGGGGTGGGACTGGGGAAAAGGTAGCCAAGAGAATAATAGGTGGATGGAGGTGGGGATAATAGGTCAGAGGGGAGGGTGGACCGGATGGGTGGGAACGGAGATTGGCAGGTAGGACAGGTCATGAGGACAGTACTGAGCTGGAAGGCTGGAACTGTGGTAAGGTGGGGGGAGGGGAAATGAGGAAACTGGTGCAGTCCACATTGATGCCCTGGGGTTAAAGTGTTCCAAGGCGGAAGATGAGGCATTCTTCCTCCAGGCATCGGGTGGTGAGGGAGCAGCGGTGGAGAAGGCCCAGGACGTGCATGTCCTTGGCAGAGTGGGAGGGGGAGTTTAAATGTTGGGCCACGGGGCGGTTTGGTTGATTGGTGCGGGTGTCCAGGAGATGTTCCCTAAAGCGCTCTGCGAGGAGGCATCCAGTCTCCCCAATGTAGAGGAGACCACATCGGGAGCAATGGATACAATAAATGACATTGGTGGATGTGTAGGTGAAACTTTGGATGTTTGGGGCCTTGGATGGAGGTGAGGGAGGAGGTGTGGGCACAGGATTTGCAATTCCTGCGTGGCAGGAGAGGGTGCCAGGACGGGAGAGTGGGTTGTTGGGGGGCATGGACCTGATCAGGTAGTCACGGAGAGAACGGTCTTTGCGGAAAACGGAAAGGGGTGGGGAGGGAAATATATCCCTGGTGGTGGAGTCGGTTAAGTTTCTGATCACCGGTAACTCCCAGGATGCTAATAGTGGGGGACTCAGTGATGGCAACACCATTGACTCTCAGGGTCAGTGGTTAGATTCTCTTGCTGGAGATGCTCGTTGCCTGGGATTTGTGTGGCACAAGGTTACTTGCCACTTTTTATCCCAAGCCTGGATATTGTCCAGGACTTGTTGCATTTGGACATCAACTGCTTCAATGTCGGAGGAGTTGCGAATGGTACTGAACATTTTGTGATCATCGGTGAACATCCCTACTTCTGATCTTATGATGGCTTGACAGGATAAATACGAAGAATCTCTTTTCCCTTGTGGTAGTGTCTAGGACCAGTTGGCAGAGAGTCAGAAGAAAAGGGTGCCAATTTAAGACTGAGATGAGGAGAATTGCTTCTGAATTTTATGAATCCTTGGAAACTCCTTGCCACAGAGATCTGTGTGGGCAGAGTTCTTAAGTGTATGTAAGGCTATGATAGCTTCTTGATCAGCAAGGGAATCAAGAAGGAAAATACAAGGAAGTGGATGTAGGGATTGTCAGATCAGCCATAATCTTTTTTTATTCATTCAAAGGATGTGGCTATTGCTAGCTAGGTCAGCATTTATTGCCCTTTCCTAATTGCCCAGAGGGTAGCTAAGAGTCAATCACATTGCTGTGGGTCTGGAGTCACATGTAGGCCAGACCAGGTGAGGAAGGCAGTTTTCTTCCCAGAAGGACATTAGTGAACCAGATTGTTTTTTCTGACAATCAACAATGGTTTCATGGTTATCATTAGACTCTTAATTCCAGATTTTAATTAAATTCAAACTTTGCTATCTGCCGTGGTGTGATTTGAACCCAAGTCCCTAGAACATTACCTGTATCTCCAGATTAATAGTCTAAGAATAATAACACTAGGCCATCACCTGCCCCTTAATTGAATGGTGGAACAGGCTTGAGGGGCACAACAGCTCACTCTTGTTCCTATTTCTTGTTGTCTTCTGGTTGAGGGAAGGTCAATAATGAAGCAGTTGAAGATGGCTCGACCTAAGACACTATCCTGAGGAATTTCTGCAGTGTGCGTTGGCGCTGAGATGACTAACCTCCAACAGGCACAATAGTCTTTGTGTGCCAGTTATGACTCCAAACAGTGGAGAGTGTGCCCTCAATTCCCATTGATTCCAGATTTGCGAGGTTCCTTGATGCCACATTCAGTCAACTGCTGCCTTGCAGTCAAGATCTGTCATTCTAACTTCTGTACTGAGACATGTCTCTGTATTAGATCTAATTAACCTGAAAGATGATCTCTCCACTGTTCCCTATTGATGCCAATGTCAGTTATCACAAGACATTGCTTTTTATTTAGCCATGTGACATGGTGAAATCAGTGCAAAGTGGGGAAGTGAAAATTATGGCTCAATTCTGAAATTGTGAGCATTATCTCATGTAAAGACTGGGCCCATGCTAATGACACCTCCTGGCCTTTGAAATTGTATCATGTTTAGCTCTTGCAAATACGTCGATACTGAAGTTCATTTAGAACTTAGTCTTGAAATCTAAGAGAAAATCTATCTGGAATATTTTTAAGATGAGAGGAGAAAGATATAAAAAAAGTCATTGGGAGCAATTTTTTTAAGAGTGAAATGTGAGGAATTGTGTGACATGAGCTTCCAGAGGAAGTGATGGATGCAGGTACAGTTACAGTGTTTAAAAGATATATAGATAATTCGTGAATAAGAAATGTTTAGAAGGATATGGGCCAAGTGCAGACAGATGAGACTAATTTAATTTGCGATTATGGTCAGCATGGACTGGTTGGACCAAAGGGTCTGTTTCTATGCTGTATGACTCTATATCAGAGGCCTTTCTCACTCAGTCGTTTAAGGCATAATTAATTTATTTGTCAGCTTACACATTTACCGGCAACTGAAAGCACATTTTTTGATTGAGCAGCAGCTAGAATCAATATTATTCAAAGGGCTATTGAAGTGCAGTGGTACTGTCCCTGTGTCTGGAATACGTAGGCTTGGGTTCAAGCCTCACTTGCTCCAGATGTGTGCCATAACATCTCTAAACAGTCCGATTGGTAAATATCTACCCACTGTCCCAAAACCAAGTTTCCTCACTGTGTAACTTTATGCATTTGCAACATGGAAATTAGATGAGTGAAAAGCCTGAGTCTCAGATAACTGAGGTGAGGCCTCAAGTCAGTTTTACAGCCTATGAAAGTTGACACATGTTTTGACTTCTATTGTTTCAGAACTTTCTAGTAAAAAAAGACAAATATTTTATTGTCATTTCAAGTAAAAAATGTTGAACTTATCACAGGCTGATTTTAGAAGTATTGACCATTGCTATCAATTAACATTTTTGAAACAATGTACAGAGGTGAAAATATAGATGTCGGTTGTGTGTTATAGGAAACGTCAATATTTGATTTTGTTTCCACGGAACTGAGTTTCAGAATTTCTTTTTTTCTTTCAGGCCACTGTTGCTGCTTTCGCTGCAAGTGAAGGTCATTCTCACCCCCGGGTTGTGGAATTGCCAAAAACTGAAGAAGGTCTTGGTTTTAATGTAATGGGTGGAAAGGAACAAAATTCACCAATCTACATCTCTCGTATTATCCCTGGAGGTGTTGCCGATCGACATGGGGGCTTAAAGCGTGGTGATCAATTATTGTCTGTCAATGGAGTGGTAAGTCAATGACCTCGTTCAGCTAAAGTAGACATTTACACTTGAGTCATGCGGTTTTTTGGAATAATTTCATTGTGATCAGTCTATTTTGTACTACTTACATCACTATTCCATTTAATTCATCCAATTTTACATTATAAGAAAGATCTATCATTTTGGAGTAGTGTGAAAGAAGGGCTGAACATAGTCATCTGTGGAGTTCTGTTTATCAGTCCTCCAATGAGAATTTTTATTATCTACTGTTTGTTGTAAAAGCTTAACATTTATTTAATTTAAAATTAAGAAAGACAAACATAAGGCTGAATATATCATGAGCAACTTGCTGATTTAACTAGAAATTCAGTATTATTAATTGGAGCAAAAATAACAGCTGGCATTTAACATATAACAAAGTGTTACAGGTCAGTGACCATGTTGATATTAAAGTGAAAAGTTGTGAATATTATTATGCCCCATCGGTCACCCTGCAATCCAAGGGCTAATAGCTTGCTTTAAAATTCCAAAAGTAGAGTACACAATCCCTTTCCAAGTGTATCATGTTAAATGTATCAAAGTGTAACAAAACCAGAACCAAGATCAAATAAATCCTCCATAGAGCAATTTTCCAAAAATGACAAATGGTAGGAATCTGGACCAGAATTTAGTCATGGTAACTTTGTTCTAGCCTGTTAGCTCTTGTTGAATGCATTGAATCATGTCATGCTAATTTGTTTGAAACCTTTCTTTGTTTTTGACCAGTTTTCAAAAATGAGTGAAAGCAAAAAGTTTTTTTTCTTTTTTGTGCATTTCATGATAATATACTGAGTTGACTTGCTGGCACTCCTATTCTCAAAGCTCAGGAGTTTAGTCAAGAATTTGTTTTTCATGACATAATGAAATTTTATATTGTTTTCACATTAAACATCAATTTGGTGCTAAATGACTGAAAATAAAAGTATTTTTTTTAGAAGGGACTGCCAACATATTTGAAATTTATATATTTTCCATTGGGAACAAATGTGTTTGCTTCAAGCCATCCCTGAAATGAAATTACTTTTGCCTCGACTTCCTCCTCTGCTTACTCTGCACCATTGTCTTGGTGTGGAACTGTGAATGCCAACAATGCAGCTGTAAATGTTCCTTACCACTGGTCAAAAGATTTGTGTTCAAGCCCCACCTCTGGCAGATATGTATTATAACCTCTCCATGCAGGTTGATTAAAATAATCATAGCTGTGAATTTACAATATTATTCAATGGCACAAAGCAAGTTTTCTGGACTTTGATTTGGAGTGTAGGGAATAAAATGTATTTGTTCTTTCAGAGTGTTGAAGGGGAACACCATGAAAAGGCAGTTGAATTACTAAAGGCTGCTCAGAACAGTGTTAAACTGGTAGTTCGTTACACGCCCAAGGTGTTGGAGGAAATGGAGGCAAGATTTGAGAAGCTGCGAACTGCCCGGCGCAGACAACAACAACAACTTCTGCTCCAACAGCAACAGCAGCAAGTCCAACAAAATCATATGTCATAGGTGAGAATATTCATCTTTATTTCAAGAGACGTGCTCAGTTTGGGAGTTTAGACATACATAATTTCCTAGTGATATTCACCACAGCACCTGACTATGTTGATGTAATAACCATGCACATACTTTTAAGAGACAACTTTATTTCGTCAAAGCGTAGAGTTCAATACACCAGAAGTACACACATTGACTCAATTGTACCTTTTTTATGCCCTCTGTGTGGATCAAAAACATCAAACAACTAAACCAATCATTAATATCTAGCATTGTCAGTTTACATAGCTTCACATACAATGTGAGGTATGCATTAATGCACGCACAGATTTTGACAGACGGCTTTGCAATATCTGTTTTGGCCAAAGTGTCAGTTATTGTTACTCCTCATGGTAGACTGGTTAGCCCAAGATTAGATCACATGGAATAGAGGGAGAACTAGGTATTTGGGTACAGAACTGGCTCAAAGGTAGAAGATGGTGGAGTGTTGGGGGTGGGTGGTGCTGTGGTGGAGGGTTGCTTTTCCGACTGAAGGCCCATGACCAGTGATGTGCCACAAGGATCGGTGCTGGTCCACTGCTTTTCGTCATTTACATAAATGATTTGGATGAGAATAGGAGGTATAGTTAGTTAGTTTGCAGATGACACCAAAATTGGAGGTTTAGTGGACAGTGAAGAACGTTATCTCAGAGTATAATGGATCTTGATCAGATGGACCAATGGACTGAGGAGTGGCAGATGGAGTTTAACTTAGATAAATTTAAGGTGCTGCATTTTGGAAAAGCAAATCTTAGCAGGACTTATACACTTAATGGTAAGGTCCTAGGGAGTGTTGCTGAACAAAGAGAACTTGGAATCTAGGTTCATAGTTCCTTGAAAGTGGAGTCACAGATAGATAGGATAGTGAAGGTGGCGTTTGGTATGCTTGTCTTTATTGGTCAGTGCATTGAGTATAGAAGTTGGGAGGTCATGTTACGGCTGTACAGGACATTGATTAGGCCACTTTTGGAATACTGCATGCAGTTCTTGTCTCCCTGCTATAGGAAGGATGGTGTGAAATTTGAAAGCGTTCAGAAGAGATTTACAAGGAACTTGATGAGGTTGCAGGTTTTGAGCTGTAGAGAGAGGCTTTAATTGACTGGGGCTATTTTCCCTGGAGCGTCGGAGGCTGAGGGGTGACCTTTTAGAGGATTATGAGGGGCATGGGTAGGGTGAATAGCCAAGGTCTTTTCACCAGAGTAGGGAGTCAAAACCAGAGGCATAAGTTTAAGATGAGAGGGGAAAGATTTAAAAGGGACCTATGAGGCAAGTTGTTCACACAGGGTGGTGCATGTATGGAATGAGCTGCCAGAGGAAGTGGTGGAGGCTGGTACAGTTACAACGTTTCAAAGGCATCTGGTTAGGCATATGAATAGGAAGGGTTTAGGGGGAAATGAGACAAGTGCTGGCAAATGGGACTAGATTTATTTAGGATAATTGTTCAGCATGGACGAGTTGGAATGAAGGGTCTGTTTCCCTGCTGTATATCTCTATGACTCTAATTATATGACAAACAGTGTATGTTTCTAGATTGGAAATATATGGTTCTTTGGTTATTCACGCAATGTACATTATCCCAGCCTTCAGTAGAGGTGTAAGTCCTTGATCTTGCATGCTATTCTTTATTAGAAGAGGAATTGAACACTTGTTGTGCTGTTGTGCTTCACTTCTACAGGGCGTGGGTGTGACAACATTTTGAATAGAAGTTTACTAGATTGATAGCTGGAATGTGGTAGGTTGACTTATGAAGAGAGGTTAAAAACAATGACTGCAGATGCTGGAAACCAGATTCTGGATTAGTGCTGCTGGAAGAGCCCAGCAGTTCAGGCAGCTTCCAAGGAGCTTCGAAATCGACGTTTCGGGAGAGAGGTTGAACAGGCTGAGCTTATTTCCACTGGAGTTTAGAAGAGGGATGACTTGATTTAAGTTTATGATCTTTCATGGTCTTGACAAGATGGATTTAGAAAGGTTGCCTCTCATGAGTTACTCCAAAAATAGTAGTGGGAACTATTTTAAAATTAGGTCTTGCCCTTTTAGGACAGAGATGAGAATTTTTATTTCTGTTAGAGGGTTGTGAGACTTTGGAAATCTCTCTTCAGAGGCAATGAAGACAGGTCATATAATATTTTGAAGGTAGAGGATAGTAGATTCTTATTAAGCAAGGGAATCAAAGGTAATTGGGAGAGGTAGAAATGTGGAATTTGAAACACAGATCAGCCATGACCTTATTGAATGATGGAGCAGACTTGAGAAAAATGGTTGTTGTCTTTTCAATTTATGTTTGTATATTCTATTTACAAATTTCAAGCAAAGTCAAGCCTACATCGTTCCCATATTCAATAAGGTCTGCTCTGTGTCATATTCTCACATCTAGCATCCATCTTTCACTAACAAGGATGAACATGTTAGGAAAGATATCAAAGAAAACATAGGAGGCAGGATTGCTCAAGGACAAAGGGTGTCCCAGTGCTTAGCACTGATGCCTCGCAGCACTATGGTCTCTGGTTCACTTCCAGCCTCAGGTGATTGTGCAAATTCTATACAGACATTCTCCCTGTGTCTGCATGGGTTTCCTCCGGGTGCTCTGGTTTCCTCCCACAGTCCAAAGATGTGCAGGTTAGGTGGATTGGCCATGCTAAATTGCCTGTAGTGTCCAAGCTAGGTGGATTAACCATGGGAAATACAGGATTATAGGATTGGGAGTGTAAGTCTAGGTGGGCTGCTCGTCAGAAGGTTGGTGTGGACTCGATGGGCTGAATAGCCTGCTCCACACTATAGGGTTCCTATGACCATATTACAGTTCTCCAAAGATGAGGTGGCTGCAGGAGAAATTGAAGACTAAATTAATTTGCTTAGATCTAGATGTATTCTGTAGGTTGCCAACTAGTGGAGAAGAAAAAAAGGTGCAAATTTGCAAGGAAGTTAGAGATACAAAAACTTGAATTCCATAGTAATGGAGGTGTTCAGTTATCCTAATAGTACTGATATAGTATTACTGACAACAGAGATGGAAAAGAGCTTCTTGAATGTGTTCAGGAGAATCTTCTTAGTTAATACATTCAGGCCCAAGAAAAGACACATTGCTGAATCTGGTTCTGAGGATATGATGGGCTAAGGACAGTGAGCATCAGCAGGGAAAGAAAAAAAAATAATGCTAATAAATTGTGTGGGATCAAGCCGGAGTAACATTGAAATGGTAGAGGGATAATTTTAGTGCATTGAAAAAAACTTGTGTAAATTGGAATGTAAGGTTGGCAGGAAAACCTGCACCAGCACTGTCAGGCTGCATTCTCAAAAGGGGAGGGTTGGGCATGCAAAAACAAAAGAGCTTTGAATGATAAAAAAGCTGGAGGGTAAGATGAAGTAATAAAAGAGTGCTTCTGCTCGATGTCAGAGAATCTGATGATCAAGTGAAAATGGGAAATTCAGAGAGCCAATGCAAAAGCAGGTAAAGGAACCGAAAAGTTTGAAAGCTTAATGGGAGTTAGCTAGAAAGGGAGTCCAAAATGTTTTGATTGAAATATAATAAAAGTAAAGGGGTTGCAGGGGGAGAGAGAAAATTAGTTATGTACCAATAAAGGGGATGTAAACATTGAGGTACCAGTCATGTTGACCGTTAGTAATACTTAAACCAAGTCAGACGGTCATGGATTCAAGCCCCATTGTAGGAATTTGTACATATTTTCCAACCTGGTACTTCAGTGTAGTGCTGAGGGAATATTGCATTGTTGCAGGTGCTGTCTATTGAATGCGGCATTAAACTTAGGTCCCTCCTTCCCCCCCCTCAGATGGATATAAAAAAAGAGCTTGTGGCAGAGTGTCAAGTGTTCCTGTGTCTTGGCCAAAACTTTTCCTTCAACTAACAAAACAAATTGTGATCATGAATGTCTTTGCTTTTATGCAAATTGGCTGTAATGTTATCTTACATCAAGTGATTAAACTTCAGAACAAAACATGGAATGCTTTAGGGTGACCTGAGGTTGTGAACAGGACTGCATGAATATGAATCCTTTTTTCCCTTCCTTTAAGCTTTGTGATGGTTTTAACCACCATGGGAGGGATGGAAAATCAGCCAGAATTTCCATTTCTGCTCAGTGTACCATCCTTGAGAATAAAGCATGTTTGAAGTTTGTTATAAATGTAAACGTTATTAGATTACTATCGAGACAAATTAGACTGATGTAGATTATTTCAATATATTATTGTTGAAAACTGGAAAATAATATTTAACTTGATAACCAATTCAACCAAATGAAAGTCTTTCTTGAAGAAACAATGCTGCTCTCAGATTTTGTCCTTTTTGTTAAATTCTCAGATTTGTCAAGATCAATCTTCCAGACACCAAGTTCAGAACGAAACCTGGTCTGCTTATGGCTATTTGCCATCTAAGAAGACTGTTACAAATTGCTTTGGGAGATGCAAAATGTTCAGATAGATCATTTGCGATAAATGTAGATAAATCAAATGCAAGATACTGTGTACATCATGTTGTAAATGATCGTGAAGTTTTAGCTAAGCTTATTGTAGCTTAGATCGAAATGGCACAAGGTTTTTTGCAAAGTAATACAACACAAGTATTAAGAGTCATAGTAAGTATTACAATTTTTTTCAATATGATTCTGTTTCATTGCACCCTAATATGCAGAGTTTGGACAGAGAGCTGTACAAGATTTTCAATTCATTCATAATAGTTTGCAATTTTTAACTAGAAGAATATTGCATTGTTATAAAAATAACCTTAAACAAATGGTATTTCTAAAGGAAGCATTAAAGAGATATCATATTTTAAAATTGTTATTCTTTTTCTAATGCACAATATAAGATTTTATTTTTCCAATTACTTATTTTAAATTAAAACCTTGTGCCTAATCATAAAAGCCAAGTTGTAGTTAGCTTTGTGAAAAATGTTTAGATACATAGTCAAATGCTGTTTGACGCAAGAGGAGCATATCATATTGAATGAAGAGATAAAGTGAGACTGGTTACTCAGTCTGCTGTATTGCAATATTGCCAACCTTCTTTCTGCTGATTGAAAGATACGGAATGCAAATGATAGACAGCTCATCAAGAAGGTTCCTTGCCCTTGTCATTTATATCACTGTATCCAATTTCATTTGAATCCTTACCTTATTTCCTTCTAGCTCGTCTCACTTCGGCTGAAGTACAGTGGCTGTGTTGTGAAGGCTGAATTGCAGCAAAATAAAAGGTCTATAAGATAGGGACATCACCACTGGTGAAACCTTTCATCATTGATAGACCAGTATTATGTACTTGGTGGTTATAGTGGAGACGCTGATAAAAATATCATCCATATGCTCAGAAGTATCTATCAGTGGTTCTTAAAGTAAGACAAATGTGTTTGCACTGAATACTTAGAAGTAGTGATGAAGAAATGTACTAATCCATTTGCTGTCTTCCATAAAATGACAGCTGAAGAGTTTAACTGATCTTGCATTCCTCCACTTCATTGTTTTATTTTCATTTTTCTACTTGAGTTACTAATTGAGAACTAACTAGATAGTCATGTCAAGAAATTATATTTCTGTTCAACTTGACATCAATGAATGCTTCACAGTAATGTGCACCTGACAGCTGCACTGCTGTTTTTTTTTATGACACCATTTTATTTGATAATTCCATAACTATTTTTAAATTGAGAGAGAATGGGTGAGAAGGGAGGGAGAGGAGATAGAGGGGGAGGGAGGGGAGAGAGACAGACAAAGGGATGGCGAGGGTGAGAAGTGGTAGAGATTCAAGGGAAGAGAGGGAGAGGCAGACGAGAAGAGAGTGGGCCAGGAGGTAGAGGTGAGAAGGCAGGGAGGGTGGGGGGCAGTCAGGTGAGGAGAAAGAAAGTGAGGAAAGGTGTGATCAGGGGCAAGGAACAAGAGAGTGAAGGCAAGGTGCCAGAGAGAGGACAAGAGGAGGGGGAGAGAGGGAGGGGGTGTGGGAGGCGACAGATAGAAAAGGCAAGGAGACTCTGGGTGAAGAAACAAGGGAGAAAGAAGGCAGGTTGGTGAGAGTTCAAAGCAAGAGTGTTACGTGGGAATGAGATGGTGAGGAGATGGGGTCAGGAGTTAGACTGACCTCAATAGTCTTCCTCAAGATCTTCTCCCTTCTCCTGCCCTCTCCTCTATCTCCATATACCCATTCCCAGCGCCCTTTCACTTGCCCATGCCCATGTTTCACCCCCCCCCCCCCCCCCACCACCACCTTCAACTCACCCCCCTTCCTCCCTCATGGCCTCTCTGCTTCAATCCACTGCCAACACAAACGAGTTTCTGTGATCACTGCTTTCATGCGTATTACGTTAGCATATTATTCCTTCTACTGTAAGGGCTTTTGACTAAAAGCGCATGCACAGGTTGGGAAGAGAAGGATAATGGACATGTGTCAAGGTGTCAGCAAACATGGACTGTGCAAATGCTTTTAAAAATATGGTTTTGCAGAGTCTAGAAAAATGCACCTGCATCAGCTATCTACTTTGCTCTTTTACTTTGTGATTTTATATATTATTTTGAATGCAACTATAAATAGAAATTGTTCTGTTTGATGTTATAAAAAGGTTTTTGTCCCAATCATTTTGATTGGCTTTTCCTTTACTAAAGCATGCTTAATTGGAAATTCATATGTTAGGCTTGAAGGAATAACCAGTCGTTCATTGTTTGTGGAAAAGGTTATTGTCTTACTATGGTTGCATGTGATTTGTGAAATGGTTTAATGCAAACTTACTCTTAAATATCTCAATTTGAGGTTAAATTTTATAGTGTTTTTAGTATGTTGATTTCAGGTTATGATAAAACTTTGGACTGTTATTACAAATAATGTTTTTATTTTCTGAAAACTGTTAGATTGTCTTGTAGCCCTGCTTGTATACTCCCATCTGTTTCCCTGCATTTCTATTAGGGTAAGCTTCCTACCTCTTTACTTAACCTTTGTGTCAGGAATTTCATTGCACTAAATACATATTTCATATACATGCCAATAATACATAAATAGCAATGGATTTAATTTTTTATTCGGCTTAAAATTCCATGAGTAATGCTGATTCATCAAATCGTCAAAGCTAATAGAACAGCTGAATGCCCTGCTGAGTTGCCAGAGCTAGGTTTAAATAGTGTAGAATTGTGCAACACCTTCAGACCAATTTCTGGAGCAGATTTCCACAAAAATCTGCTACATGTCAATGAGACGTGTCTCTCCAGTGTTCAGGGATCTCATTTTAAACATTTTATGAAACTCTGCTGCATTCATATTGTATGAAGCAGTGATAAACCAGTAATATTGTACTGACAAAATTGTGCACCTATAAAATGAGCAAAAATAGCCCACTGTGCTCAGCATCGCAATTCTGAGAACTGCCACTTAATATCTGTCTCTCGGCTAGTGCAAGACCTTTGAATGAGATTCTCAAAATTCCAGGATTGTTTATGCTGGAGAAGGAAAAACTCATTGGAGCTATTTAATTATTCACATGTCTTAAATAAACAATAACTGATTCATGATGCAACCATGATTACCACGCATTCAGGAGCTTAGGGTCATGGGCTCAAGCTTAGAAGAACGACAGTGTCCTAGGAAATCAAATTTGACTACTTTCTATGGTGCTTGGTGAAAGGATGAAACCAACTACTCAGAGACGCAGAGGTAAATTTGATGAAGAATCGAACAGGTAGATGGGGGTTTAGGTGATTGGTGATGATAGAAAATGGACTGCAATTTTTTTAACTGCCCTTAATATATACTTCCAATAATCCCATTCAGCTGAGAATAAGGTATTAATTTTCAAACCAAAGGTAACCATTAACAAGCTGCTGTTCAGAATGATACATGAATGCATTGACACCAATTTATTCCCATATATTTTACATTTGGATGCATACCTGTTCAACCAGTCTCTGAATTTCTATCCAATTGATTGCACGACCAGTTACCAGTGGTGTTGCATGCATTAATCTCCATGCATATCGTGCCATGAATAATTTACCGGCAGGTAAATTGTAGTGTTTGAAATATGGAGTAATTAAAACTACATGTGAATAGAGAATTAGAAATCTGAGGTTACCCGACACCATTCAGAATAGGACTCTGTTTAGATTTGAACAATTACAATGGAGAAAATGGTTATGGGAAGGAAAATATGGATTTTTTAAAAAAGCTGTTAATGGAGAAATTCTAATGTAGCTGCGTGATAGGGTTGCCAATTCCTGCTCCTGTTCAAATGAAGTTTGATTGTGTGCCATTACTTACAGTTTCCAATTATTTCACACTTTAAAGTGTTGTCCCCTGTATTTGAGCGCCTTTCCATAGAGTGTAACTCAATAAGAGTTAAGCTGTCAAGCAGGGATTAAAAAAAAGGAAAAATAAATACACAAAATCGAGGCTTCAAATCTTAGGATATGACCAGAGTCAAGTAGCTACCTTAATTTGAACCTGTTTGTGACACCTTCAGGCAAAATTCATGGATTTCTGATAAGTACTGCCTGTCCAAAGACAGAATTACTTTTTAATTTGTTTTTGTGTTCAGTGATTCTTCTGCCATAGTTCCTGTGCTAATTTAAATACTTGGATTATCAAATATTTGACTCTTTGTTACTTTTAGGATTTTTTGTGAATTTATTTGGTAGAACATAAGAGCGAGGATCAGGAGCAGGCAATTTTGGCCCTTCAGCATTCACCACCCTTTAATACCATACTGGCTGATCTCATCTTGGCCTCAACTCCATCTTCCTGCCTGCTCCCCATAACCTTTTAACCCATTACAAATTAAAAATCTGTCTGTCTATCTCCATCTTAAATGTATTCAGTCTCCCAGTGTCCACCCCATCTGTGGTAATGAATTTTAATGAAAATTTGAGAGAATTAATTCCTCCTCATTTCTGTTTTACAACTTTTGCCCTTTTGCCTAAAACTGTGACCTCGCTTTCTCTCGATTGCCTCGTAATGGGAAATAGTTGACTTCATGAAAACATTTCCGACCTCAGTAGCTTTGGAGATGTAAGATTGTACTTTTGTTGGTGGCAGTAGAAGATGTTATGCATTGCCTCTTGGAAGGAGGTTGGGATCTATACATTATGGTCCTGCTTATGTTCAGGCTGAGTGAGTTCCAGCCATTGGATTGGAAAAGACAGCTATGGTGCAAAACTGACTGGAACTCTCAGAATCTCTAAGTGTAGAAAGAGGCCATTCGGCCCATAGAATCTGCACTGACTCTCCGAAGAGCAAGTTAGCCCTGCACTATCCCTGTAATTCTGCATTTAGCACAGCTGACCATCTAGCCTGCACACTTATAAATACTACAGGTAATTTAGCATGGCCAATCCATCTCACTGCACACCTTTGGACTGTGGGAGGAGAAGGGAGCACCTGGCAGAAACCCACGCAGACACAAAGAATGTGCAAATACCAACAGGTAGTCACCCAAGGTTGTAATCAAACCCAGGCCCCTGGCGCAGTGTGGCAGCAGTGCTAACCACTGAGCCACCAAGTCACCCAACTTTACTTCATTGAGTGCGGCCAGGACACATTAAAACATTCAGCAACGCACTATTTGGTGCCCTGCCACTGCAGGCATGCGAATCCATATGATGGATTAAAGCAAGAGAGGGGCATTTATTAGATTCCCTACAGTGCAGAAACAGGCCCTTCGGCCCAACCAGTCCACACCGACCCTCCGAAGAGTTACCCACCCAGACCCAAATCCCTCTGACTAATGCACCTAGCACCATGGGCAATTTAGCATGGCCAATTCACCTAACCTGAACATCTTTGGATTGTGGGAGGAAACCAGAGCACCTGGAGGAAACCCATGCAGACACGGGGAGAATGTGCACACTCCACACACAGTCGCCCGAGGCTGGAATCGAGCCTGGGACCACGGTGCTGTGAGGCAGCAGTGCTAACCACTGAGCCACCGTGCCACCTACCAAACCTCAGAACAACCTAAAAACATTTACAACCAATTAAATATTTTTTGAAACATGGTCACAGTTGTAATTTGTAAATCAAGAAATTGCAATCAAAATGATGCTCAGTTGTCTGCCCTTTTTATCAATGTCTAATTACACCCCAATTTCCTTTCAATATTAGTATATACCAAATTGTAAATTTGGATATGAACTAATATAAATCACTAAAATATTTGTACACTTACCCACTAAATGAGAGAAGAAAATTTCTGGAATGTTAGCACTGTGCCAAGACCCTGGGTTTGATTCTAGCCTTGGGAGACTACCTGTTGGAGTTTGCACATTTTCAGTATCTGCTTGAGTTTCTGCCAGGTGCTCCGTTCTCCCCTCACAGTCCAAAGGTGTGCAGGTTGGGGAACTGGCCATGCTAATTCAATCAGGTTCACTTTCTAATCAACAGCAGGATAATGACATTCATTGAAATTCCATCAGCCTCTAATATGTTCTCCCATTGAAAGTCTAAGAAAAGACATGATAGGCCATAAATAAATAAGATGTTATAAGTGTGATAGATTTCAGGTATATGTTTGTTGATGGTAAAAAGCCACTTAGGACTGCGAAAATATCTATTCAATTTATGAAAGAATTATTGTAGCTTTGCCGATCTGGTCTTAGTGATCATAAATGAAAACAATTCAAAATACCATAACATGTTTATAGTTGCAAACTTTGCATTCATGGGATTAACTGTCCAAGTCAATTCACACTGACAGTCATATGACTGAAAGTAAATTGCTGCCAAACTTGTTCGGCCAACATAAGTTCAAATTACTAATGATGGACCCTACAGTGCAAATCAATAAATAAATGTCAAAAGACAATTTCACAGAAAGGCCTGCATTCTGGTGGATACAGAGAAATGAAATATTCATATTGGTGCGGTGGATTGAGGCATAGAGATATATTACATCTGGTGGTAGCTCAGTGGTGATACCAGATCAATAAATTAGGAATTTCTATTCAGCAGTACATACTGATGTATCTTGAGCTACAAACCAACACTTATGAAGAGTAATTGATTCTATTGTGGAAATGTTCAGATTCTTTGGTATTGCTCCTCTAAATCTGCTCCATAGTTTTGATATTAATTACAGCCTCAATAGATTCAACATAACTGTGGCAGCACGTTATATTCTTCATATTGGTAGCTAAGGGAACCGTCCATAAATATGTAAACTGTAAAATTTTGGCATTACATTAATGTTTCAGATTTTATGAAATAATAGGTCCATAGCAATGTCTTGCTGAATAGAATGTATAAATGCTATACTTACTTGAATCTTAGCTGAATTATTTCAAAGTGGATATAAACTGACTTGTGTTTCAAGATAATGTTGGCATTGGAATAATATCATACAACTTGTAAACATGTGCGCACAACCAGTCTTTTCTGTTTTTAATCATATAAAATCAGCCTTGCTTATCCCATCGAATCATCTTGCAATTTCTCAACTCCCTTAACGAGGCAATTTTGTGAATAAGATTAATTCATAACTTGTGGGAGAAAAAGTGTTCTTGTTCATTATCAGCATTTACTGCCTGTCCCTCTTTGGTCTGAGAATTTGATCGCAACTGAATTGTTTGCAACGTTACTTGAGTAAGCAGTTAAGAATAATTCACTCTTGTAGTACTAGAGTCACATAATAATCATAGACTTCCTTCTTTAGAATACTGTGGTGAGCGTGTTGAGTTTTTGATAGCAGTTAGGCAGCTTTATGGTCATTTCCACTGATAATAGATATGTTGGAAATGAATTCAAATTCTCAAATTACAGTGTCAAGAAACTAGAAAGGGTGGCCAGCCTGTTGAGACATTTGAATTGAGTAATAGTTCCATTTAAAAGTTTCATCACCAGGACTTAACTAGTGGAAGAAGATATTTATGTAATGTATACAGCCTGGCAGGTTTCATTGTGCAGGTTGGTAGTAACAGGAGACTCCCTCCATATTGCCCAGATCTCTTTCCCCACATGGTTAGTCCCTTCACCACCTTCCCATGATAGAACCTCTCCAGCCATCTTCATAAAAGCAACGTCTTCAACATTTATTCAAATTCAGATCCAATACCACACACCACTGTTCCAAAGTGCTGAAGAGCTGTTTGACTTTAAAACAAAACGAAGAACTATTTTATTTTGTGTGGATGCTGGAAAACAGAAACAGCTCTGGCAACATTTGTAGAGAGAAACTGCACAGGTGTTGTCAAACCTTTGAGTTTCTCCAGTTTCTGTTTTTGTTGTAACTACTGGACTTTGGCTGAGGAACAAAAGTCTCACCTCCTGACAATTAAGTCAATTGGGCATTAAATGGCTGCATTATAACCAGTGGTCCCTGTGGCTGGCCTCCCTGCACACTGTCATCAACTCTTTAGCTGAGAGGGATTGGTAGTTGGGAATCTAGCACTTTGTATAATTCAACACATTGCAGTAAAGTAGCCACTCTGTTACTGTACCTATAACATTTCTGCTAATATTTGCATTAAGATGTTTTCTGCAGTTCTTGTTTTAGAGATTGTGCTAGCAGTTTTAAGTGTTGCATCGCTTCAAATACTGTATACTAACTCAAGTCTTAACTCAAGGAATTGCATTTACAGAGAAATGTTTGATAGTATCAATTTGTCACAAAATAATTAGCAGCTAATGAATCACTTTCACCCCAATTATTTTTGTGATGTTGATAAATGAGATAGTAAACTTGCATTGAGCAATATGCCACAGCTAAGTAAATATCTAACTAGTTACTCCATTGTTGATATTGGCTAAAGAAGGAATATTTGTCAAGGACAATGCCACTTTGCAAACTATACCCAGAATAGTTAAATGATCAGATGAATTGGTCAAACATTTGAAAGTCTGCATGTCTATTAGTGACTGATTTTTCTGATTCAATTATTTATTTGAATCATACATTGGAGTTTAAACCCCACAGCTTTCTGGTTCAGGGACAAGAGCTGCTGGTTGTGTAAACCTACATTGAAAGCAGAGCAGTTATTAGAAAACATCATAGGAGTTTTTTTTAAAGAGGGAGTAATGTATTCAGTTTATGCAACATTCCTATTCACTATTTCCAAAACTTGGACATTTGGGTATGAAGTTTCTGCTCACAATGCACTTGGCAATATATAACCGAATGTGCTAGTTTTGTTGATATAAAATAATGCTCACAGTTGACATTTCCGTTATCCTCACTCGTTAAAAATGCATGGTTCAGTATAAGTAAAATAGCTATTAAAATGTGAATCTGGTACAGATTTTTAAGTGCTATATTCCTGAATTTGTGTGACAGCCTGTTTTGCATTTGTTCAACAGGTTCTCAATATCAATATGTGCTATTCTCATTAAAGATTGTTACTCTTTCCTTCCCCCCTTCACAAGGTGCAATTTTCATTAAATTATTTTTCATTCTAATTTGGACATTGTATATAGTAGTCAGTTGTTCCATCCACACGCTGAAGAAAATATCGCTTTAAGCAACATTAACCAGTGTTTGACTAGCAAGTATACTTTTTTGGGGGCTGAAAAGTTAACCTGACCAAATAAGACATTCCATGGAATTGCAAGTATGATCATGACTGACCCATTCTTTTTAAACTTCCATGATGCCAGCACGTGCTATTTTAGTTTTCCTTGTTTTCTGATATTTGAATTAATAACTATTACATCTGTCTGTATGATCGAAGAAGGACATCTGTTGAGCTGTTGGGTAATGCACAGGTTCATCCAATATAAATTACTGAGGACCAGCCTTGCTGCTTTTGTGACATAACTATATTTAGCTCATGAATAAATATCATTTCAAAATGCCCTCCTGTGTCTCTTGTGTTGCAGATTTCTGTCAAGGTTCAGATTTCAACCCAGATAATTTATTTGCAAAGTGGAGTACAAAATACATTGATTTTACAATTAATTCTGAATCGTCAAGCTCATTGTGACAAGAAGCTGAGTGAAATGTTATTTCTGCATGGAGAAATATAAGAATTAATACACGGGTAATGTCTTGAAGGTTATGAGAGTATATTTGGAAGTGTAATTAACCTCACTTTTTTCCTACCTGGTTTTTGTGAGGCAATTGTGCAAATCAATAAAACCTGATTTAATCATGCTTTTATTATAATCAGGTGTGATACAACAATAAACCACAGAGAAAATAAATAAGACCTCTGTTTTTCAGACACAGACCAGTTATTGTATATCTGGTTGCTATGGAGACATTTACATGGAATCACAATAATCTCTGCTAAGATAATTACCCAAGTGAATTCCTATCTTAACCTGGGGTCTTATCAAAAATACGTTTTGATTGTTTTGAAATAAGTGCTGTGTTGGTGGACTAATGACTCTTGTATCAGTATAGATCCTGTCGACATTTGAGTGTATTTAGTGCAGATGAAACAGTGAAATGAGAGCTGTCATAACCACAGAACAAAGACTGAAGTCGGACTGGATGGCAGTTTGCAATTAAATTAATTATAGATTTGATCTCAACCTTTAAACCATTGATTTGTTTTCAGTTATTTCATCTTATTGAATTTTGGTATTGAATTAAATTTAATTAGCACAAGTTAACCACATGATGGATTTCAATTACAAAAACAGAAATTGATGGAAAAACACAGCAAGTCTGACAGCATCTATGGAGAGAAAGTAGAATTGATATTTCGGGTCCAGTGAACCTTCTAAGAACTCAAGGTTGCAGTTCTCTTGTTTTTGCTAGATTTCAGCACTGTTTTGATTAAATTTGTTTATCCAAATGATCAAAACTAGAATGTAATGAAGATTTTTAAAATAGCCACTTCCACTGTATGATATATTTCAACATCTTATTCTGAGTCTATATTTCAATTTAATGCGGTTGTGGTGACTAAAATTATTGACACAGGTATCTTGTTGGTTACTGCATGTGATCTGATACTGCTTAGTACTTGTGGCATACTATCTCTGCCTCTAAACTAGAAGGTCTGAGTTCAAGTGTCCCTTCCTTTGAAGGTGTGTCATGACATACTTGAACAGGTTGATTAAAAATATGTAACATTTACTACTCCTGGAACTTACAACTGAAATAAGACCATTGCATTAATGGAAAATTATCCTTTCCCACTTGCTTGGCCCTGAGCTGCAACTCAGTTGATTGTGATTAGGGATTGATACTGTCTGACAATATCAAATTATATACACATCCGAATAACAATCTATTTGGTCTCAACAACTGTCCCAGTGATTAGATCAGGAAATTAATTTTTTTTGTAATTGTTTGTGTGCTGTGGATATCTTTGTAATTGCTTGTACCTGTGGTATAACATTGACATTTCCATTGCAACCACTGGTTCAATGGGAGTCTTGTTGAACAGTAGTAGAGAGAGAGAAAGATCAGACTCAAGTCCCACTTTAGAATGTAATGGCATGGAGGTATTTCATAATACATCCAAATTGGTTGATTGTTGAAGCTTTGCTTGAGGCCCACTGAAAATGTTACCTAGTTGGGTGACAAAATGTCTGGAAATGAACCTTCCAGCTCAGCAAGCAAACCTATATCCAGAACCTCAACCGGCGCTACAAATCTTCTCAAAACTCACTTAATGGCTGTCTTTGTATTTGGGTAACGCTGAAAATATGTTGCTGGAAAAGCGCAGCAGGTTAGGCAGCATCCAAGGAACAAGAGAATCGACGTTTCGGGCATAAGCCCTTCTTCAGGAATGAGGAAAGTGTGTCCAGCAGGCAAAGATAAAAGGTAGGGAGGAGGGACTTGGGGGAGGGGCGTTGGAAATGCGATAGGTGGAAGGAGGTCAAGGTGAGGGTGATAGGCCGGAGTGGGGTGGGGGCGGAGAGGTCAGGAAGAAGATTGCAGGTTAGGAAGGGCGGTGTGAGTTCGAGGTATTTGAGACAAGGTGGGGGGAGGGGAAATGAGGAAACTGGAGAAATCTGAGTTCATCCCTTGTGGTTGGAGGGTTCCCAGGCGGAAGATGAGGTGCTCTTCCTTCAACCGTTGTATTGCCATGGTTTGGCGATGGAGGCGTCCAAGGACCTGCATGTCCTTGGTGGAGTGGGAGGGGAAGTTGAAGTGTTGGGCTATGGGGTGGTTGGGTTGGTTGGTCGGGTGTCCCAGAGGTGTTCTCTGAAACGTTCCGCAAGTAGGCGGCCTGTCTCCCCAATATAGAGGAGGCCACATCGGGTGCAGCGGATGTAATAGGTGATGTGTGTGGAGGTGCAGGTGAATTAATGGCAGATATGGAAGTGTCCCTTGGGGCCTTGGAGGGAAGTAAGGGGGGGAGGTGTGGGCGCAAGTTTTGCATTTCTTGCGGTTGCAGGGGAAGGTGCCAGGAGTGGAGGTTGGGTTGATGGGGGGTGTGGACCTGACGGAGTCACGGAGGGAGTGGTCTTTTCGGAACGCAATAGGGGAGGGGAGGGAAATATGTCCCTGGTGGTGGGGTCCGTTTGGAGGTGGCGGAAATGACGGCGGATGATACGCTGGACATGGAGGTTGGTGGGGTGGTAGGTGAGGACCAGTGGGGTTCTGTCCTGGTGGTAGTTGGAGGGGCGGGGCTGAAGGGCGGAGGAGCGGGAAGTGGAAGAGATAAGATTTGTTTAAATTCACAATCTGAACTATTTTGAGTCACTTGCTCTTTAAGTATGAGGAAAGAAAATGGGAGGGCATTGTCGACTACATCTGGGTGGAAATTGCAGTCCTTGAAGAAGGAGGCATCTGGGTGGTACGGTTTTGGAACCCACTTTCTCCTCTTTTTGTATTTGGGTAACCTAATGCTCCAATGCAGTATAGCTGGTAGAAACTGCAGATAACTTGCAGGATGTCCTCTCGAAGCTCTGGACCCAGGCCTTAGCCTTGGGCTGCACCACCAGGACATGGGCTTGCACTGGGTAATGTTAAAACCAATACATTCTATAAAACCTGTGAAAATATAATTGTATCTGGATTGTGCCTTGTAGCTAATCAGAACTAATAAACTTTAGATTTAGAGGCTCTCTCAAACTCAGTCAATAGCTGTAATTGATTTATGTCTAACTTAAAATGTAACCCAAAATCTTACAATAGGAACACAAACTTTCTCATCCTAACATGCCTAAGTAGGCTCATGTACCATTAGACTTCAGCAATTTGCAGGACGGATTGCTGGACTGCTCTGAAAGTCTCTGTGCCACTGTAAGCAATGACTTTCACAGTCCTAAATCAGTCTAAATTTCCATTGCAGCACTGAGATATTGGATGGCTTTTGTGTTGTGACAGAAATTTGAGACCTTGAGCCATACCATCATGGGTGACTCCACATGTGGTATCATGGAATTGACCATCACATCATTGGTCAAATGAATAGGCGCCATTTCCTATGTGAAGTCATGCCAAGTTGACAACAGTTTGCACTATCCAAGTCATTGTCTACATCCTCTGCAGCAGAACCCATCTCTGATCTTGTCCTCTTGGAGCCCGACACATGAATAGTCCATTATGGTGGCCTGGTTGGCTGCTGAGTTGTGCCTGGTGGCTCACCACATGCAGGTCTTTATCCTCAAAAAACAAACTCTTGACTTCATCATTATTTCAAATTATTATTCAATTTTCAACCTCCCTTTCCTTAACTATGTTGTCTCTTCCCAAATTCATGCTCATCTTTCCTTGAACTCATGCATGAATTCTCCAGTCGTGTTTGTCCTGAGCATAATATCAAAATAACTCATTAGCAAAGTCACAATACATCCTGTGTGATTGTGGCAAAGGTGAACTTACCGTGTGTCTGACTTTAGCCTTTAACGTGGTTAATCAAGCCATCTTTCTCCAATGCCTCACCACTGTCAGCCATTTTGGGAAGTTGCACTTCCCTGATCCCATCCTTAAAAATCCGTTTTTGACCAAAAATATAATCTGCACTGGTTTCTCCTCCTGCTCCCACACTAAAGTATCTCTCCTTGGTGCATTTTCCCAGCCCACATGTTGCACCCAATGGCATAATCTAGATAAGCACAGGATCAAATCTTTGTGGAGTTGGAAAGGCACTGTGGACATTAAGTGATGGGCAGGATCCAGATGTAAAAAATCCCATCCACGTGTGGAGCACATCAATTTTTTTTTGCAAATAATGGGAAGAGGACAGGACATGAAACATACAATGAAAGTTCAAAATTAACAGGTTATTTGAAATCTATGCCAAGTTCAAACAAATCCCAATTTGGCTGTTGCTAAGGCTTTTCCTGTCATGTGAGAGTCCTAAGTTGATGGAGTAGACTGAAATGCTATTCAAAGGCAGATAAGATTTGTTTAAATTCACAATCTGAACTATTTTGAGTCACTTGCTCTTTAAGTATGAGGAAAGAAAATGGGAACTGACAAGAAGATTGAAGCTTTTGTTGAGCAATTCCCCTGCACATTGAACCCTCAGGTAGTATCTATTCAAATTGGCAAATTCCAAGAATTCTGCTGCTCAGTAAATAATTACGTAGAAAAAGTTAACTCCAGAGTAAGCATTAGGCATTTTGATTATATCTCATCAGGGCTTGAGTATATATGAAAATAGAAACATTTTGTTGAAGATATTTGTCTTGCACTTATCAGGACATTCTCAAGAATTCTACTATAAAGGGAAAAGACATTTTTGTATTGAATGAATTAATGCAAGTTTATTGGTTGGGAAGTTTACTTTGATAGAGGTGTTGCCATGTAGAATCAGCAGCTATTTGATGACTGACGGTGAACTGCCAACTTTTGTTTAAATTTAAACCATGAAGATTGATTGTGATTGATCAAAGCATTGCCCTAAGTTATGACCTAGAGAACAGTTGTCACTCATTTTGTTGAATTGAAAAGGTGGACACTGTGTACATGTTATTTCTGTCTGCAAAGGACAGAGGTCTGTGTATTAACGTATGTAGACTCTAGTTCATGCATATTTAGTTTCTGGTATGTACAAGTGCCTTAAATCCATTCTTTTTTTTCCACACTGATTATTTTATCAGTGCTGCCTAATCATGGAATCACATCTAATGTTGACACTGTGTTTAAAGTTTTGCAAATACTGGGTGGTTGGGGGTGATCAGTATTTTTCGTATCTGAACTACCAAAGGAATGTACTATTTGATAGGATTCCCCAATCTTTCGGATGTATGGTTACATAACTAGCATCATACTGGAAGTGACAGCTGCGTTGGTGAGATTGACAACCCGCTCATCTACTGTATTATTAGACATGGGCATGATGACATGAGGTGGGTGAATTGATCTTGCAGAAGGACTGGGGGGATGCACCCAATTTGAGAATGTGAAATTCATCCTCTAGTACTTAGTCAGCTTAAATCAGAGGAATGAGGGGCTTTGTTGTTGGGACAGTTGCCTGTTTCATTTCATATTTCACACATGTAAAGCATTCACATGAGAAAACAGTGGGCCAAAGGCTGGCAGTGTGATCATTCTTTGCAATGACAAATATTCTTTATGCAGTTTCACACTCTGAAGAGAACAGATGGTAATGGTGGGTGAGGGATGTTTATTTAAGTGCATACACTGCTGAACTGGAAATGTTCTATTCTCTTTGGTCATTGTTCCACTTCAACAATGTAAATTATCAACCAAAAAAAATCACTTTTTTGCTGGCAACATTTATATTCCTTATCTTATTTCCTGCTTGGATTCATACACATTCCCAGACATTTCAAATGTGGCAAAGAATCTCTCTTGCTGAACAAGTTCTAATCTAACAGTCAACTAAATTATGAAACTGTTTTATTGTTAGCCTTCCTCTGAAGATAAGCAGGACATCTGAAACCCAGAGTGAAATTGTTACTGGTGCTTTGCTGTTACATATCAGGATAAGTGCTGCTAGTATGGGAAAGTAAAAAATAGGAGTAGGAAAAGCCATTCAGCCAATCAAGCTTGTTTTGCCATTCAGTTAGATTTTTCCTGATCTTCTACCTTAATACTGTTTTCCACTCTATCTCCATAGCACTTGATATCTTCAGAATCAGGATAAAGATATGTTTCTGATCCACTGACCAGATGCTTCTGCACTTCAGTGCTGCATCTCAGGCTGCAACAGCAACTGTTATTGCAATGCTGCAATAAGGATACTGTGCTCTCAGGGATACATGCCCAGCACATGGACTGGACCAGCCTGCATCTCTGATCACTATCACAGCACTCACTCACTTTGAGCATACGTGGATGCTCACGGTATCCCTGCCTTGCCTTCACTTCTTGCAAATTTCCTCTCCAGCCAGCGAGACCAAGCTCATATGACTTCTGCCTTACCTTGTCATTTTGTGGAGATGAAAAGGAGGGAAGCTTGTTTTAGTTGTCAACAGGTCTCAGTCAAGTCAAGGGGTTGGCCATCGGTCAGGAGTCCTACACAGTAATTTAACGATAGCCTCCAGTACCTGTCCAGGACTTTTAGCAGTCAGTCAACCCATTGGGACAGGCAGAATCAGGATCTAGTCCACATAAAGGGTGACAAGGTAAATGCCTGGCAACCTACCACTTATCAGATCTTTTTGTGAGCTGTACTCAAGGAATGAGAGAGACACAGTTATTATGAGCAATTAAAATTTGTGGCATATAGCTGTTACCTTTTGTTGAGCTTGAGAGGTGTCCTGACTGAGTAGGAAGCACCCAGAGGGCATGTGGGTTACTGATGTCAGAGGTTGGAATGGGTGACAGCGAGTGAAGGAAGATGTTGCATACAAAAATGAGAAGGGTAGAGCATGAGACTTGGTGGGGTAGGTACAGTGGCAGAGATAGAGTGAGTCTGAGGTATCAGAGAGAAGATGGTAGCACTTTGCTGGCAAATTGGAGAAGGTCTTTTTCTGCATTACTATGTATTCCTGCAGATGGCTGAGAGTGCTTAGGTTAAAGTGGCAGCCTTGGACCAGGCTGGCATGGTCTAGTGTCCAGGCCTCCACTGGTGGTCCTGGGGCAAGAACAGGACCTGACTCTGCAGGTTCAACACCTTGCAAGCAGCACCTCCAGGTCCCTGTCTGCAAAGCAGGATCCCAATTTCCCCATGTCTATCATGTCCAGGGCATCTCTGGACTGGTAGTGCTTGTCTAAGTGCAGGAAAGGCTTTTAAGGATGGCATAATCGCAAGAAATGTCAGTGAGTTCCAAGATATTCAATGAGTGGTGAGCTCTATTTGGAATGATACATGGTAGAGTGAGAAGTCAATCAGACAAGAGGAACATCATAAAGGTATGGTCTGTTGTTAACGAGGTGAGTTTGGTATAATACAGCAAGAAAACTTGCTCGGTCTCCGCATGGCAGAAATGACCCAGAAAACTCAATCTAACTGAGACTTAGCTAAAAAAAACTGTAAGATTCAGTCCATTGTTTTACTAAGAAGGGTTTTTCAAGTGTAATTATTAAAGAAGTACTTTAAGATCCTATGATGTCCTACCTTTTTAAAAAAAAGTCATAATTTCTGAGATCCAATTTACTTATGAAGTTGCGATTAACAGCAGAAATCAATAATTTTGAAAAATATTTTTAAAGCTTAATAATTGCTGCATGATAAAGTTTAAGCTTTTTGCCAGGGTGGGTCACACAGACACTGTACAGCTACATGTTCAGTAATATGCAACTTTTGCTTCACTTGTTTACTGTCCGGGTTGAAAAATAAATAATACAGTATCTTCCAATAGTTCAGGCTGAATATGATGAGAATCTAGTGCCACCTGCAGGTGAAAAGGTTACATTGTTTTGAATAGCACTCATTTCTGATTCAAAGTTAAAGCACCAGGTTATAGTCCAACAGGTTCATTTGGAAGCACGAGCTTTCGAAGTGCTGCACCTTCATCAGGTGGTTATCCATCCCAGCCTTTGTACACCCCAGTCCAACACTGGCACCTCCAATTCATTTCTGTTTCAGTCTCACTCCACAGCCTAAATATGTATCTGGATTAGTGGTGCTGGAAGAGCATAGCAGTTCAGGCAGCATCCGAAGTAACTTCGAAATCGACATTTCGGGCAAAAGCCCTTCATCCTGATGAAGGGCTTTTGCCCGAAACGTCGATTTCGAAGCTACTTGGATGCTGCCTGAACTGCTGTGCTCTTCCAGCACCACTAATCCAGAATCTGGTTTCCAGCATCTGCAGTCATTGTTTTTACCAGCCTAAGGCTACAACTTCAGTATGTACTCTCTTGCTGAAGATACTGTCTTCTCATTTGGACAAAGTTCCATCCTTTAACTTCAAGACATTAAACTTGAGGCTCAAATATCTGCCCCTTTGGTGACATAAGTAATTTCATGGTACTATTTACCTTATCCAATTCCCTGTCTGATAATTAATCAGGAACACTGAAACTGATGATTAAGATATTCATAGCTGTTTGGGAAATCTTCCTCTGTTGAAATTGGCTGCCATGCTTCATATTAGGGTACTCAGTAGACCATAAATCCACCTAATGTACCGTAAGATGCTTTGGCATATCTTGAAAGCATGAAAAGTTGTGCAAAGTTTGTTCTTTGTTGGTGGGCTCACTTGAATTGGACATATTCAATTGTGGAATGATTTTTTTTAAAAATTGTAATACCATGTTCAAGTTTAGTCTGGATTGCACAAGATCTACTAGGATAGCATTTTGCTTATCAAGGCTGAACACAACAAAGACATAATTAAGACTTTCAGGTGTCAGGAGTGGAGTTTGGAGAAGGAGGATGAAACTCCCACCTGCACAGGTTCTTCACATGAAGGATGTAGGTGTGGGAAATTGGAGGGAATCCAGACAAGCAGTGATGAGGAAATTCAAACAGGAAGGAGAGAGAACTTCAGACAAAGAGGCAAAGAGGAAGAGCTTCAGATTGGCTGAGGAAGGATTTACAGACTAGTAATACACACAAAAGTATTGATAGGTAAATAAATGCAAACATAAGGCATACAAAAAAAGCATACCACAATCATAAAAGAATTTGTGCCAATAAATAGATGGTTAAATGTTTTAACTATGCAGATTAGTTTCAATCTTTTGTTTCACAGGTGAACTTATTATGCATTATTTGTGAACTTTTTCAAACTCGGCATCACATTTGACTCCACACAGATCCTCCATGTCTTTTCCATTACCAAGACCTTTTACTTTCAGCTTTGTATCATCCTCCATCTTCAACCTCCACTCATGACAGCTTGAAAGCCTTAATTATGTCTTTGTTGTGTTCAGCCTTGATAAGCAAAATGCTATCCTAGTAGACCTTGTGCAATCAGACTAAACTTCAGTTCATCCAAAACTCTACTGCCCATGCCATTACTTGTATCATGTCATTCGATGAACTCACTCCACTCTAACAGTGTAACCTATGATAGTCCTCTAGTTGCCTGAGATCTTGCTCTTTTCTGATTCTGTCTTGTTTTCATCGTTCCATCATTTGCAACCTTGCCTTCAACTGCTGATGTTCTGAAATTCTCTGCTTCTCTAGATCACTCTCTCCTTTAAGCCATTCCCTAAAACCTATTGCATTTAATCAAGATTTTGGCCTCCTCTCCCAATACTACTTCTTGTAGCTTGCCATCATATTTTGTCAGATAATATTCCTGTGAGCCACTGTTAGATGTTTTACTTTTCTGATGGACCTGTACCAAGGCACTACTCAGCTTAAGATAACACCCAGAATGCAAAAAATGCGTGTGGATTTGGATCATTTTCTGGAAGACTTTTTTCTGTCTTTTTTTAAAAAATCATTCATGAGATATGGACATCACTGGCTAGGCAAGCATTTATTGCACATCCCTGGAGAAGATGGTGGCGAGCTGCTTTCTTGAACTGCTGTAGTATTTAGGGTAAAGGAATCCTATTGAACACTGCCAGCCAAATTAAGTTTGTGACTACAAAAAAAGACCAGAGTCTAGGAATCTTGTGGTGAGCAATGCACAGGGAATACCCACCGTGCTGTTAAGAAGCAAGTTCCAGGATTTGACCCAGTGACAGTGAAGGAATGATTCTATACTTCCAAGTTAGGATGGGTGTGACTTGATGGGAACTTGCATTGGGTAGTGTTCTCATGCATTTGCTACCTTCTCTGTCTGGGTGGTAAAGGTCAGAAGTTTAGAAAGTGCCACTGAGGGAAACTTAAGGAGTTACCACAGTGTGTCTTATAGATGGTATGCATTGCTGTCACTGTTAATCAGTTGCAGAAGGAGTGAATGTTGAATTTGGTGGATGAAGTGTCAGTCAAGTGGGTTGCTTTGTCCTGGATGGTGTCAAGCATCTTGAATATTGCTGGAGTTTCAGCCATTCTGGCAAGTGGAGAGTATTCCACCATACCCCTGACTTGTGCCTTGAGGATGGTAGAAAGACATAGGGGAGACTGGAAGTGAGTTACTCACTTTTCTTTTGATCTTTTCTTGTAGTCACAGAATTAATTTGGTGGTAGAGTTTAATTTCTGGCTAATAGTAACTCCCAAGTTGTTGGTAGTGCAAGAATCAGCATTGCCATTGAACACCAAGGAGCAATGTTAGATGCTTTCTTATTATCAATTGTCATTACCTGAATATAGAGCCTTGGGAGAAGACAAAAATTAGAGACAATGATTGCTTAAGTTCATTATCATTTTACAACAACCTTTCCTTACCACCAGTATAGTATTTATCTTTTTAATATACTGACAATTACTTGGTCTATCACATTTTTCCAATTTATTGAATTAATTAAATAAAATAACAAAGTAAACTGCATAACAATGAACAGTACATTAACCATAATCTGGTAGCACAGCATCTTGTGATGACTTTTTTTCTGTTATCTATGATTACTTGATAAGTTGTCACAACCTTTTCTGATATCTGGCATTTTATGTAACATTTCTGTGACACCCCACAATGGGAACTTAGTTACCCACATAGGTATTCAAAGAGTGCAGTGAGCGTAGATTTTGATGCCTAATGAAACACCGCCAAGGAGAAAGAGAAGTCAGTTAAGGGAAATGTACAAAGTGCCAGCTGCACAAGGTAGACATGAAAGAACACCAGCAAATGATGATGGTGTGACAAAACACCAAGACAATAACCAGCACATTGTTTGCAGACATGTTGTCAATGAATAGCCAAGGACAGTAACCACAACTCCAGAAAGTTATATTAAAACAAGATGAGAAAAAGTTGTCATACCACCAAAATGATAGATGAATTCTTAAACTTCATTTTTCTATCTTTATCACTATCCAACTCCTTTTACTAATACTCAGTGTGTTGTAAAGACTTCTTCTTTAACTTTTTAAATTGTAGACTAAAATGAGGAAATCACTTTTAAAAACAAGGATGGCTGGAGGATTTTTGCAAACCAGTAATCTGACTGACGTTCATTGCAAGCATCATTTATACAGCTGCTTGTGAACTAGTAATTGAGAGCAGTTTATAGACAAGCTGGTGTCAAGGGGTTGTGGAGGAATAGAGGTTTGGTTGTTAACAAGAAGTTGATTGGTTTATGGACTAGTGACCAGTTATTGATGACAAAGGCCTCCTGCCTGCCAGCATTCATGTGATTAGTTCTCAGGTAACTGAACACTTAGAGCTATGAACAAGAGGCTATGCTTGTTAATTTGATTAATGCAGTCTATGTAAATTTTAAAATCACCCATGATTGTTTTCATATTTTTCTTACAAGCCCCAAGTATTTCCTGGTTTATACTGTGCCCCACTGCAGAGCTACTGTTTGGGAACTTATAAATTACTCCCACCAGAGATTACTTTCGTTGCTATTTCTTACTTCTACCCAGACTGATTCTATGCCTTGATCTCCAGAGCCTATATAATTTCTCACTACAGCACTGATCTAATCCTTTACAAACAAAGCTACACCGCTTTGTTTTCCTTGCTGTCTATCCTTCCAAAACACGGAGTACCTTTCAATATTTAATTCCAAAACCTGGTTTCCTGTAACAATGTCTTAATAATCACTACCAAATCATACCCATTTATTTCTATTTGCACTGTTAATTCATTAGTTTTATTCCAAATGCTTCACGCATTCAGTTACAAACTTTAAGTTTATTCATATTTTTCTCCTTTTGTACAACTCCTTGCTGCAATATTGAAGTCCAGATCATGCATGACCTAATGAAATTGAACTTGGTTAAGTGGCTGAATGGCTTACTCTGTTCCTAGAAATGTAGTCTCAATGCCATCACTGAACTCACATTGGCAGCATCTTGTTGTATTCTTGAGTTGCAATAAGGAAAATTACTGTGGAAGTTCATGATTATGATGGTATTGTTTTACGTTCAAACTCTATTTGCCTCTGCCATGATAATACCCACAATGAAATAATGTTTTGATTTCCTGTTCGCAGAACTGACATTCTCGCCTGTACTAAGCAGAAAACTTGACCAGAAAAGAAAACAAAGAAAGCCAAAACAAATTTAACTTAATTAAGTCAACAATCCTGAAGCTATTTTTAGGTGATGTTAACAATTCTATTCTTACAAACCTTAGGAAACTTCTCTTTTCTTTTTTTATAACCATGGTGTGGAAAATATGACCACAAATGCCTCAGGCTGCCATTAATAACACAAGCTGGAGAATTAAATTCCTTTCTGAACATTGTATCTTCTTTATGAACATGCATTTTCAAGAATCTGTGACAAATCCAGTCAGAATACTCAGCTTCAACAAATACTGGCACAATTTCAATCATGATTCAAGCAAAATACTTGCTAAAAGATATAAAATATGCATTTTGCATCTTCATTCTCACAGGTTCTTTCACTATTTACTAGTTAGTTACTATTCAAACATGTTAGGCCTATCTTGTTTCGTTGCCTCACTTTCAGAATGGCTTTGCTCTTGAAGCATAATAAATATGCAAGAATGTGTGACTAATATAGCATGCAATCTTGCTGATTTTGAAAGTATTTTCTGAGCTAAGTTAAAGTACCCCTTACACTGGACAGCTGTAAAATTTGTGAGGCGCTGTAAACAGTGCGAACATGAAGAGTTTGTTTTTGTTCGAAAATCTGTCTATTGTTTTCAATAGGAGTATTAGATTTTTTTATATTGTTTACTTCTCAGTATAATAACCACTACTAAAAGCAGTGAGGGCTGTGTTTTTAATTTAATGGGGAAGTTTTCAGTCTTTAGAGTTTAGGTGTTAATCATGGTCTTGGCAAAGAACAAACACAAAGGTTTGATGGGAAAGACTTCACACAAAAATACAGGCTGTCAGATTTTCTTCCAATGAATAAAATAGGTGGGAAACTGCTGAGGGGGGTGGAGGGTAGTAGAGTTATGTTCCAGCTATGTGTCCATCACTTTCCCCAAATCCATGGATTTTAGAGCAATGGTGAGAAAATAAACCATGGGATTACTTTTGGATTAAGAGTAGAGAGCAGCACAAAATGATTTCTGCCTTGGTGGAAAGCATAGATAATCATAGTTTACCTTGCTCCGTCTGGTGAAAGCTGTGATATTTCACTTGTGGCGCTGCAAACATATTGACTTTTTGATGGACACCTACCGTGATTGTGTGGGCAGAAAGTAGGAAGCATGAAGAAATTGTGCGTTGTTAAAGTACTTGGTGTTGGCCATTTGCTATATCTAAAAGGCAACATGCTCAACACTAAATCGAGCTATGTGCCATCAAAACATAATTATACCTGTCAGTTCAGAAATATGAATACTTATAAAACTTCACTGCTATAGAGAGAGTCATACCGCAAAGAAAGAGGCCCTTTGGCAAGTATGTCAACTGGCAAGCGCCAAACTACGTTAATCCCATTAAACCTACTATGCCCTGCTATTTTAAGTACTCATCCAGATGTATCTTAAAAGTTGTGAGTATGCTTGCCTCCACCATCCTCTCAGGTAGCACATTCAGTATTTTTACCACCCTCTAGGTGAGAAAAGTTTCCTCATATCTCCTCTAAATCACTTGCTCCTCACCTTAAACTTACACCCTCATGTCTTAGGCATGTCTGTCATTGGGAAGAGATTCTCATTATCTACTCTGTCTATGCTTCATAATGTTGTATGCCTTAATTATATTTCCCCCTCAGCCTCCTGTGCTCCAATGAAACGAATTTAGCCTATCGAGTCTCTCCTCACAACTGAGTTATTCCATCCCAGGCAACATCCTGGTGAATCTTCTCTGCACTGACTCCAGTGTAATTATGTCATTCCAAGACTGTGGTAACCAGATTTGCACACAATATTCCACCTGTGGCCTAACCAATTTTATAAAGTAGTTACAAGACTTTGTTTCTCCTATACTCTACACTCTGGCTAATGAAGGCAAGCATCCCGTATGCCGCCTTCACCACCCTGTCGGCCTGTGCTAACATCTTCAGAAGCCCACAGACTTGTATACCAAGGTCATTTTGTTCCTCAACAATCCCTAGAGACCTACCCTTCACTGGGTATGTCCTTCCCTTATTAGACTTCCTAAAATGCATCATCTCACATTTATGGGGATTAAAGTCTGCCATTGCCCTGCCTAATTTACCAGTTGACTGCAGCCTGAGACCATTCTCTTCATTATCAATACCATCAATTTTTGTGTCATCTGCAAATGTACCAGTTACATTTTCTACATTCACATCCAAGTTGTTAATGTATCTAACAAACAGCAAGGGACCCGCACTGAACCCTATAGTAAGTTGCTGGTCACAGGCTTCCAATTACAAAACAACCCTCCAACATCACCCTTTACTTCCTATTTTTAAGCCAATTTTAGATCCAGTTTGCCAACTTGCTTTGAATCGCATAGACTCTTACTTTTTGGGCCAGCCTTCCATATGAGGCCTTGTCAAAGGCCTTACTGAAGTCCATGAAAACCACATCAACTGCATTACCCTCATCAATATATCAATTCACCTTTTCAAAAAGCTCAATTAAATAAGTAAGAGAGGATCTTCCCCTCACAAATCCATGCTGACTATCTCTGATCAATCATGACCTTTCCGAGTACAGTTGGTTCTGATATAATGCGATAGTTCTGTGCGATCTCGTATTACATGAAAATCGCACAATAGCCACACCATTTCAAATACTGGGGCTAGAATCATGTTATAGCCAATACAGGTAAGGAAGGTTTGCATTCCACAAATAACAGTCTAAAAATCTTCAATCACGTTAAAGCCAATTCGCATTGAAGAAACATGTATTATAGCAGAACTGACTGTATCGATGAATCCTGCCCATCAGATTTATTTCCAATTATTTCCCAACAATTAATGTCAGACTAAATAGTATGTAATTACCTGGCCTACCCCTGCTGCCTTTCTTGAACAAAGATACCACATTAGGTATCCTCCAAAAAATCTGGAACTTCACCTGTGGCCAATGGATATCTGGGGCCATGGCCCCAGCAATCTCCTCCCTTGCCTTCCAAAGCAGCCTGGCAATCAGATCCTGGGGATTTATGCACTTGTATGTCTGCTGAAACATCTAACACACGGCTTCCACATTGTCTTTCCAGCTCAATAAAGTTTTTGTTTTTGTTTTGGTTTTGATTACCCCGAGTAATCCTCCTGATGTCCTCTGGCGGGAGGCTGGGGCACTGTATGTCTCCATCTCAGATGGTGGAGGCAGTGCAGGACGCGTGCAGCATGACCATCTCCAGCTCAGATGTGGCGGACAATGGAAGTGGTGGCGCCAGTGGTGGCAGGAAAGGAGCACATTGTCAGGACCTTGGGGAAGATGTCAAACGTTGAGGAGCAGAGAGGGTGAAATCTATGGAAAGGATGAAACTGTTTCATCCTCAGTAACATCAATTAATAATAATTTATTCAAAAGTTTACCAATTGTACAATTTATTCAGTAATTTATTCTGTAATCCAAGATGGCACCAAAATGTGACAATATTGTACACATTTCACTGTACCTAGGCATAAGTGACAATATTAAATATATCTCAATCTGAATGAATATAAATCTACAGTTTTTTTACCTCAATGTGTTGTAGAACCTCGCCATCGCAACTGAAGTTCCTGGCTACAATGTCTGTCTCCTCTGTGAATACAAATGTGAAGCAATCATTTAAGACCTCAAGCACGTGCACTGGCTCCATGCATAGGTTTCCCCTTTGGTCGCTAATAGATCCTGCACTTACACTGGTAATCCTCTTACTCTTAATATACTTATAAAAAGTCTTGGGTTTTTCCTTGATCCATTTACCAAAGATATTTCGTGACCCCCCTTTGCCTTCCGAATTTCCTTTTTATGTAACCTACATTTTCTAGACTTTTGAAAGGCCTCCCTTGCAGTTAATGCATTATACGTGACATATGCTTTTCCTCCTTTATCTTTATCAAATTCTTGATGTCCATGATTCCCTGGATTTGTTGCCCTTATCCTTCACTGTTAGAGGAACATGCTGGCCCTGAATTCTCACTATACTATTTTTAAAATACTCCCATTTTCCAAATGCAGACTTACCTGTAAATAGCCGCTCTTGGTCTGTGTTTGTCAGATCCTGATAAATGATATTGAAATCAGCCTTCAATTTAGACAGGACTTCTGCACTATTCTTAACCAATTCCACATTGATTTTGAAACTTATGATCACTAGCCCTAAAGTGCACGCCCACTGAAACCTCAAACCACTCGACCGGCTTCATTTCTTAGAATTAGGTCTCAGTGCCCCATCTACAGTAGGACTATTTACATAGTGGCGCAAAAGGCTCCCCTAGATTCACTCTAACAATTACACCCCTTCTAATCCTTTCACATTCAGGCAATCCCAGTTAACCTTAGCAAAGTTGAAGTATCCCGCAATATAAACCTGTTCCTCTCAGACTTCTCTGTGATTTGAAGAAAGAACAAAGAAAGTTACCGCACAGGAACAGGCCCTTTGGCCCTCTAAGCCTGTACCGATCCAGCTCTTCGATCTAATCCTGGCACCTATTTTCTAAGGATCTGTATCCCTCTGCTCCCTGCCCATTCACGAATCTGTCTGGATAAATCTTAAATGATGCTGTCGTGCCTGCCTCTACCACCTCCACTGGCAACGTGTTCCAGGTACCCACCACCCTCTGTGTAAAGAACTTTTCCACACATATTGAACTTTTCCCCTCTCATCTTGAACTTGTCACCCCAAGTAATTGAGGCCCCCAATCGGGGAAAAAGCTTCTTACTATCCACCTTGTCTATGCTTCTCATGATTTTGTAGACTGCAATCAGGTCCGCCCTCAATCTCCATCTTTCGAATGAAAGTAATCCTACTCTACATAATCTCTCTTCATAGCTAGTGCACTCCATACTAGACAATATCCTGTGAACCTGCTCTGCTCCCTCAGCAAAGCTTCCACATCCTTTTGGTAACTGTACGCAGTATTCCAAATGTGGCCGAACCAAAGCCTTATACAACTAAACATGACCTGCCAACTCTTACACTCAATACCCCCTCCGATGAAGTAAAGCATGCTGTATGCCTCTTGACCACTCTGTCAACCTGTGTTGCCACCTTCAGGGTACAATAGACCTGAACACCTCAATCTTTCAATTGGATCTTCCGAAATGCATCACCTCGCGTTTGATCAGATTGAACTCCAACTACCACTTCGCCACCCAACTCTCCAATCAATCTATATTCTGCTGTATCCTTTGACAGTCCCCCTCATGATCTACTACTCCACCAATCTTATTGTCATCTACAAACTTGCTAATCAGACCACCTATACCTTCCTCCGGATCATTTATGTATAGCACAAACAACTGTGGTCGTACAAAGTTAAAAATCATACAAGACCAGGTTATAGTCCAACAGGTTTAATTGGAAGCACTAGCTTTCGGAGCGCTGTTCCCTCATCAGGTGGTTATGGTGGACACAATTGTAAGACACAGAATTTATAGCGAAAGTTTACAGTGTGATGTAACTGAAATTATACATTGAAAAATACCTTGATTGTTTGTTGAGTCTTTCATCTGTTCGAATGTCATGATAGTTTTACTTCTTTCATATGTAAGTCGCAAAACTTTTTTTTTAAAACTTACATTCTCAGGTGAACTGTAACAATTGGTGGCAGCCAGATGATATGCTGAAGGTGTTAGCCCCCTGTGTTCTCTGTCTGTACCATAATGTTTAGACTGATTCTAATCTAAAAAGTGAGTTAACAGAGTCTTACATGAATTCATGCAGTTTTTGAGCAAAATACAATATAACTCTACAAGTACAAATTCACCCCACAAGCATATATGTATATGTGTGCATGTGGGTTTTTGTTTGTGTGTCTGTCTGGGGTGGGCAATTGTGAGTGAGAGAGAGAGAGTGTATATGTGTGTGTATGTGAGTGTAGAGTGTTTAAGTCTGTGAGGGGGTGCATGTGTAAGTGTGTGTGTCCGTAGTGGTGTGTGTGAGTGTCTGTGTATACATGTGTCCGTGTGTATGTGTGTATGTGTGTCTGTGTGTTTTGTATCGTGCAATGGTGGTCACCTGTAGTGTGACATGAACCCAAGGTCCCAATTGAGGCCCTCCCTATGGGTACAGAACTTAGCTATTAGCCTCTGCCCAGCCAGTTTTCGCTGTTGTCTGTCCCGAAGTCCGCCTTGGAGGATGGTCACCCGAAATTCCAAGGTCGAATGTCCTGGACCGCTGAAATGTTCCCCAACTGGGAGGGAGCACTCCTGTCTGTTGATTGTTGTGCGGTGCCCATTCATCCGTTGCTGTAGCCTTTGCTCAGTTTCCCCAATGTACCATGCCTCAGGGCATCCTTGCCTGCAATGTATAAGATAGACAACGTTGGCTGAGTCACATGAGTACCTGCCTTATACATGGGGGGAGGTGTCCCCCCATGTAATGGTGGTATCCATGTCCACAGTCTGACACATCTTGCAGCACCTACCATGACAGGGTTGTATGGAGTTGTCCTGAAAGCCGGGCAGTTTGCTACGAACAATGTTCTGTTTGAGGTTTGGCGGTTGTTTAAAGGCGAGCAGTGGAGGTGTGGGGAAGGTCTTGGCGAGGTGTTCACCCTCATTGACAATGTATTGCAGGTCACGAAGAACATGGCGTAGTTTTTCAGCTCCTGGGAAGTACTGGGCAACAAAGGGCACCCTGTCAGTTGCAGCACGCGTCTGTCTCCTGAGGAGGTCATTACGGTTCCTCGCTGTGGCACGTCGGAACTGGTGGTCGATGAGTTGAGCATCGTACCCCATTCTTATGAGGGCATCCCTGAGTACTGCCAGGTGCCTGTCATGTTCCTCCTTATCTGAGCAGATCCGGTATATGTGTAGGGCTTGTCCATAGAGGATGGCTGTTTTAATATGTTTCGGGTGGAAGCTGGAGAAGTGTAGCATTGTGAGGTTGTCTGTGAGTTTGCGGTAGTCTGTGGTGTTGAGATGTCCATGCTTGATGGAGATGCATGTGTCCAAGAATGAGACAGATAGTCGAGAGTAGTCCATGGTGAGTTTGATGGTGGGATGAAACTTGTTGATGTCACTGTGTAGTTTTATCAGTGACTCCTCGCCATGGGTCCAGAGGAAGAAAATATCCTCAATGTACCTGGTGTATAATGTCAGTTGGAGGTTCTGTGTAGAGAAGAAGTCTTGTTCAAACCTGTGCATGAAGATGTTGGCATATTGGGGAGCAGATTTGTTCACTATGGCTGTTTCATGTGCCTGGATGAAGAACTGGTTGTCAAAGGTGAAGACGTTGTGATCGAGGATAAAGCGGATGAGTTTTAGGAAGGGGCTCGGAGATTGACAGTTGTTGGTGTTGAGTACTGAGACTGTTGCCACGATGCCGTCATTGTTGGGGATGCTGGTGTAGAGTGCTGACACGTCCGTTGTGACAAGGAATGTTCCCGGTTCGACTGGACCGTGGGTGCTGAGCTTCTGTAAGCAACCTGTAGTGTCGTGTTGTGGGGTGAATTTGTACTTGCAGAGTTACATTGTACTTTGCTCAAAATCTGCATGAATTCATGTAAGACTCTGTTAACTGACGTTTTGGATTAGAATCAGTCTAAACATTATGGCACAGATAGAGAACACAGGGGCCTAACACCTTCAACATATTGGAGGAGAAAGTGAGGACTGCAGATGCTGGAGATCAGAGCTGAAAATGTGTTGCTGGAAAAGCGCAGCAGGTCAAGCAGCATCCAAGGAGCAGGAGAATCGATGTTTCAGGCATGAGCCTGATGCCTGATGCCTGAAGAAGGGCTCATGCCCGAAACGTCGATTCTCCTGCTCCTTGGATGCTGCCTGACCTGCTGTGCTTTTCCAGCAACACATTTTCAGAGCTTCAACATATTATCTGGCTAATGCAATGTGCCACCTCCATTATTTCTCCCCCTATCATACCTGAAACCTCTATATCTTGGAATATTCAGCCGCCAGCCCTGTCATTCCTTTAAACACATCCCTGTGATTACAACAATATCAAATACCCACATGCTGATCAATGCTCAAAGTTCATCCACTTTACCAGTCAAGCTCCTTTCATTAAAATAGATATAATTTAGCTTTCTAGACCTTCTATATGACTTATCCAGGTCTTCTCCACGTACTGGGCTCTCTTCGCATTCCCTTCATATCTAATTGGCCCTTGCTCCTGACTTTATGCTAGTCTGTGCCCAATCACTCTGACAATTCAGTTTAAAACCTCCCCAATTGACACAAGCAAATCTCCCAGCAAGATCAGGTGCAACTGATCCAGCTTGTATAGGTACTCCAGAAGTTCTCCCAATAATCCAAAAATCTAAAAACCTCCCTCCTCCACCATCTCTTTAGTCACGTATTTATCTGACCTATCTTCCTGCTGTGATAGTTGCAATGGAATTAATGCAGAGATTACAACCTTAGTGGTCTTCCTCTTTAGTCTACTTGCAAACACTCTCAATTCCTGCTAAGTACTTCATTTCTTTTTTACCCATGTCATTGGTACTGACAAGTATCACGACTGCTGGCTGTTCGATCAGAATGCTGTGCAGATATTCTGAGATATCCCTGAACTTGCCATAAGGAGGCAATATACCATTTGAGAGTCTTGTTTACTGTCACAGAACGGCCTGTTAGTTCCCTTTATAATTGAACCCCCAATCACGAAAGCTCTCCCAGTCTTTCTCCTCCCCTGCTATGCAGCAGAGCCGACTATGGTACCACAAACTTGGCTATTGTTGTTTTCACCTGAGAATGCCCCACACATCCCCAAAAAACATTATTCTAAAATGGTGTATCTATTTGAGAGAGGCATGACCACAATGGGCTCTTGCTCTGACTGCACATACTTCCTTGTGGTTGACCCAACTTTTCTGTAGTCCTTATTTGTGGTATGGCCAGCTCCTAAACATGCTATCCATGACATTCCCAACATCACAGATGCTCCATACTGAGACCAGCTGCAGTTCCAGCTACACCATGCAGTCAATCAGGAACTTTAGCTGAGCACACTTTCTGCATGCACGGTCACCATGGACGCTGGTCATGTTCCTGACTTCCCACATATTGCGGGAGGTGTGTTTCATTGGCCAGTGTGTTCCTGCCAACTACAAACAATAAAGTAGGAAACAATAACTTAACCTTATCCACTACATACCAAAATCAGATTTCTCTCTCTTCCACTGTCTCTATCTATTCCTAACAAAGTACAAAATACAAAAGTAAAGACATTACTCTGTCTCCCTCTCTGTGATACTCATTCAGTCTATAAAGCTGGTTCATAAATAGCCAATCCTCTTGCCCTATGTAACATTTGAATCCTGACAGCATGTCAAGATTTCTGCCTCCAGATTCAGTGAAGGCTAAACCCGCTGCTTCTCCCTCTCCCTCTCCCTCTCCCTCTCCCTCTCTGACTGAGTTCCATCCTCTTCCTCTCCCTCTCCCTCTCGCTCTCCAACTGTGCTCGATCCTCTCCTTCGTCCTCTCCAACTGAGCTCAATCCTCTCCCTCTCCCTTTCCCTCTCTAACTGAGGTTGATCCTTTCTCCCTGCCTCTCCCTCTCTGACTGAGCTTGAGCTCGATCCTCTCCTTCTCTGACTGAGCTCGATCCCCTTCCTCCTTCTCTGACTGAGCTCGATGCTCTCCCTCTCTGACTGAGCTCAATCCTCTCCTTCTCACTCTCTGACTAAGCTTGATCTTCTCTCTCTCTCTCGAACTGAGCTTGATCCTACTCCCTCTCCTTCTTGCTCTCCAACTGAGCTTGATCTGCTCTCTCCCTCTCTGAGTGAGCTCGATCCTCTCCCTCTCTGAGTGAGCTCGATCCTTTCCTTCTTATTCTCTGACTGAATTCAATCCTCTCCCTCTCCAACTGAGCTCGATCCTTTCCCTCTCACTCTCTGACTGAGCTTGATCCACTCTTTCTCCCAATCTGACTGAGCTTGAGCCTCTCCTGTACCTTCTTTCTCTTCAACTGAGCTCGATCCTCTCCCGCTCCCTCTCCCTCTCCAACTGAGCTCAATCTCTCCCTCTTCTTCTCGCTCTCCAACTCAGCTCGATCCTCTCCTTCTCCCTCTCCAACTGAGTGTGATCCACTCTCCATCTTGTTGAAGAAGGGTGGTAAGGACAAGCCAGGGAACTGTAGACCAGTGAGCCTGATGTCAGTGGTGGGCAAGTTGTTGGAGGGAATCCTGAGGGATAGGATGTAAATGTATTTGGAAAGGCAAACACTGAGTAGGAATAGTCAACATGGCTTTGTGTGTGGGAAATCATGTCTCACAAACTTGATTGAGCTTTTTTTGAAAAAATGACAAAGTGAATTGACGAGGTCAGAGTGGTGGACGTGATCTATATGGACTTCACTAAAGTGTTCAACCAGGTTTCCCATGGGAGATTGGTGAGCAAGCATGAAATACCAGGAGAACTAACCATTTGGATAAAGACCTGGCTCAGGGATAGAAGACAGAGGGTAATGGTGGAGGGTTGTTTTTCAGACTGGAGCCCTGTGACCAGTTGAGTGCCACAAGGATCGGTACTGGGTCCACTACTTTTCGCTATTTATATAAATGATTTGGATGTGAGCATAAGAGGTACAGTAAGTTTGCAGATGACACCAAAATTGAAGGTGTATTGGACAGCGAAGAAGGTTACCTCAGATTGCAACAGGATCTTGATCAGATGGGCCAATGGACTGAGAAGTGGCAGATAGAGTTTAATTCAGATAAATGCAAAGTGCTGCATTTTGGGAAAGCAAATCTTAGCAGGACTTATATACTTAACGGTAAGGTCCGAGGGAGTGTTGCTGAACAGAAAGACTTTGGAGTGCAGGTTTATAGCTCCTTGAAAGTGGAGTCACAGATAGTGAAGAAGGCATTTGGTATGCTTTCCTTTATTGGTCAGGGTATTGAGTGCAGGAGTTGGGAGGTCATGTTGTAGCTGTACAGGATATTGGTTAGGCCACTTTTGGAATATTAAGTGCAATTCTGGTCTCCTTCCTATTGGAAAGAAGTGTTCAGAAAAGATTTACAAGGATGTTGCCAGGGTTGGAGGATTTGAGCTATAGGGAGAGGCTGAACAGGCTGGGGCTGTTTTCCCTGGAGCATCGGAGGCTGAGAGGTGACCTTATTTTATGCAACCCTGCATTAAAAGCTGTAAGAATTCATCCCTTAATCCTAATCCAGGATACTCGGGTTTCAGTCCCACCTGCTCCTGAGGTGATTAATAACATCTCCAGACAGGCTGATGAGAATATTGAGGTTTTTAAAATCATGAAGGGCATGGATAGGATAAATAGACAAAGTTTTTTTCCCCTAGGGTGGGGGAGTCCAGAACTAGAGAGCATAGGTTTAGGGTGAGAGGGTAAAGATAACATCTCCAGACAGGCTGATGAGAATATTGAGGTTTTTAAAATCATGAAGGGCATGGATAGGATAAATAGACAAAGTTTTTTTCCCCTAGGGTGGGGGAGTCCAGAACTAGAGAGCATAGGTTTAGGGTGAGAGGGTAAAGATATTAAAAAGACCTAAGGTGCAACTTTTTCACACAGAGGGTGGTACGTGTATGGAATAAGCTGCCAGAAGAAGTGGTGGAGGCTGGTACAATTGCAACATTTAAAAGGCATCTGGATGGTTATATGAACAGGAAGGGCTTGGAGGGATATGGGCTGGGTGCTGGCAAGTGGGACTAAGATTGGGTTGGGATATCTGGTCGGCATGGACAAGTTGGACCAAAGGGTTTGTTTCCGTGCTGTACATCTCTATGACTCTAGTTCTGACTGAGCTTGAAATTTTCCCTCTCCCTCTCTGACTGAGTTCGATCCTCTCCCTCTCCTTTTCTCAACCGTTCATGTTTTCACGATCTTATACCCCCAAAGCATCAGATAATGTCATTATTTTTTAATATTGTCAATATACTAAATTCAAACTTGATTGGAGTTTGTTTTTTTTTTGTTTGGCATATAATTTAAACTGATTGGCCTAATTCAAATTTGTTTTTGTCTCCAGACAACCACCTACACAAGCTACTGGACCAAAATGTTAACTTATATCTTGTTCAGAACACTTGGTGCTGACAGGTAGTTCTGCTAGCTTTTAACTGTCTTAAAGGTACCAATGCCTACATCCTCACAGCAGACTGAGCTCAATCCACCTCCTCTCCCTCTCTGACTGAGCACGGTCCTGTCCTTCTCCCTCTCTGATTGAACTTGATCCTCTCCCTCTCTGACTGAGCTCGAACCTCTCCTTCTCCCTCTCTGATTGAACTTGATCCTCTCCCTCTCTGACTGAGCTCAATCTGCTTCTTCTCCCTCTCTAACTGATCTCAATCCTCTCTTTCTTCTGCTCCAACTGAGTTCGATCTGCTTCCGTCCCACTGCTACTCTGAGTCAGCTCTTATTGTATTGTTCTTCAGTAAGAATGTTGCGAGAGGAGTGACGAAAACTAGGGTTAAACTTTTGTCATGTCTTTGTAAAATTTTTGTAGCAAATTAAAATCCACGGTAAATTTTCTTCCTCACTATTGTCCCAAAATTAGGTGATGTGTTACATTGTTTTGAAAGACCCCTTTATACATATCCATAATGCTGTTATGGTATTTTGTATTGCTGAGATTCCATCCTCTCTAATTGGGACCATTCTTCCTACAGCAATATCTAATACCTGATTGCTAAATCAGGTCGTTTTCCACCAAGCCATTTTTATGCAACCCTGCATTAAAAGCTGTAAGAATTCATCCCTTAATCCTAATCCAGGATACTCGGGTTTCAGTCCCACCTGCTCCTGAGGTGATTAATAACATCTCCAGACAGGCTGATGAGAAAATATCTACTCTGACCATGTCGTGTGTTAAACCCTAGGAGCAGCCTCAAAATATTATATAAACTTCTGCAATTGTTCTCATGCATTTTCCTGCCTGTGGTCTAGCTCAGTTTTATCTATGATGAGGATTAAAGTGATAGAATTATTCTGAAAGCTAATCTTATTTTACCAGCATTTATGATATAGTAGTCATAGAAACTTGGAAAATAGGAAATGAAGTAAGCCATTTGGCCCTTTTTAATCTGCTCTTCCATTCAAAATGATCATCCAGCTCACTACCCTGTACCTACTTTCTCCCCAAGCCCTTTAATCCCTTTAGCTCTAAGAACGATATCTAATTCCTTTTATAGAGTATTCAATGTTTTGCCCTCAACCACTTTCTGCGACAGAGAATTCCACAGGCTCACCACTGTCTGGATGAAGAAACATTTCCTCGTCTTGTTGCTAAATGACTTACACCATATCCTTAAATTGACCACTGGTTCTGGACTCCCTGGTTATTGGGAACATCCTTCCCAAATTTATAATAAAACAAAGCAGCAGAGGCTGGAAATCTGAAACATAAGCAGAAATTGCTGGAAAACTTGGCAAGTCTGGCAGCATCTGTGGAGCAAACACCAGAGTGAATGTTTCAAGTCCATTGACCCAGGGTTTGGAAAAAAGTCTTTTTTTCTACAGATGTTGCTAGACCTACTGAGTTTCTCCAGCAATTTCTGCTCATTCTTTCTACATTTATCCTATCTAGTCCTTTTAGATTTTTATAGGTTTCGAGGAGATCCTCTCATTCTTCTAAATTCCAGTAGATCCTAACTGATCCAGTCTCCTCATACTTCAGTCCTGCCATCTTATGAATCAGGAGAAAGAGAGGATGGCAGATGCTGGAGATCAGTGTCGAGAGTGTGGTACTGGAAAGCACAGCTGGTCAGGCAGCTTCCGAGGCTGGAGAATTGGCATTTCAGGCGTAAGTCCAGGCCATTCCTGAAGAAGGGCTTGTGCTCAAAACACCGATTGTCCTGCTCCTCAGGTGCTGCCTGACTGGCTGTGCTTTTCCAGCACCACACTCTCGACTCTGTGAATCAGTTTGGAAAGCTAGTGTTGCACTCCCTCCATAGCCAGAAAATTCTTCCTCAGAAGAATTTTGAGTGCGAGCAGCAGCTAAGGTAAGACAGTTTGTTTTAAAATTACTTACCGGTAGCGGGCAGCGGTGTTTTTTTTCTCTTCACTGAAAGAGCGGGAGCAGAAGGGGGAAGTGATGAAGACCAGGGGGACAGCCGGGACCTGGAAGAAGGTGTAGCATAAGCTTACCTGGGTAGGTTTTTTTTCCTATAAAAGCACGCAGGATTGGCTGTTGCAGGTTCCAGGGTTTAAATGTTTTAGAAGGGTCAGAGGTGGGGGTAAAAGAGGGGGAGGTGTGGCATTGCTTGTCAAAGATAGTATTACAGCGGTGGAAAGGACGATGGATGAAGACTCGCCATCTGAGGTAGTTTGGGCTGAGGTTAGGAATAGGAAAGGTGAGGTCACCCTGTTAGGAGTTTTTTACAGGCCTCCTAATAGTCCTAGAAATGTAGAAGAAAGGATTGCGAGGATGATTCAGGAGAAGAGTGAAAGTAATAGGGTGGTTGTTATGGGGGACTTTAACTTTCCTGATATTGACTGGGAAAGCTATAGCTCGAGTTTGTTAGATGGGTCGGTGTTTGTCTAATGTGTGCAGGAGGGTTTCCTGACACAATATGTAGACAGGCCAACAAGAGGTGAGGCCATACTGGATTTGGTTCTGGGTAACGAACCAGGCCAGGTTAGAATTAGAGGTAGGTGAGCACTTTGGGGACAGTGACCACAATTCGGTGACTTTTACTCTAGTGATGGAGAGGGATAAGTGTGCACTGCAGGGCAAGAGTTATAGCTGGGGGCAGGGAAATTATGATGCGGTGAGGCACGACTTAGGATGCGTGGCTTGGAAAAGTAGGCTTCAAGGCAAGGGCGCAATTGATATGTGGAGCTTGTTCAAGGAGCAACTATTGAGTGTCCTTGATAAGTATGTACCTGTCAGGCAGGGAGGAAAGGGTCATGTGAGGGAGCTGTGGTTTAATAAAGAATTGGAATCCCTTGTTAAAGGGAAGAGGGCGGCCTATGTAAAGCTGAGGCGTGAAGGTTCAATTGGGGCGATTGAGTGTTATAAGGTAGCCAGGAAGGATCTGAAGAGAGAGCTAAGAGCAGCAAGGAGGGGACATGAAAAGTCCTTAGTTGGTAGGATTAGGGAAAACCCAAAGGCTTTCTATAGGTATGTCAGGAATAAAAGAACGACTAGGGTAGGAATAGGTCCAGTCAAGGATAGTAGTGGGAAGTTGCGTGTGGAGGCTGAAGAGATTGGGGAGATACTGAATGAATACTTTTCATCAGTATTCACTCAGGAACAGGACATTGTTGCCGATGTGAATACTGAGTCACAAGTAATTAGAATGGACGGCTTTGAGGTATGGAGGGAAGAGGTGTTGGAAATTCTGGAAAGGGTGAAAATGGATAAGTCCCCTGGGCCTGATGGCATTTATCCTAGGATTCTCTGGGAATCAAGGGAGGAGATTGCAGAGCCATTGGCCTTGATTTTTATGTCCTCGTTGTCTGCAGGAATAGTGCCAGAACACTGGAGGATAGCAAATGTGGTTCCCTTGTTCAAGAAGGGGAGTAGGGATAACCCTAGTAATTATAGGCCGGTGAGTCTCACTTCTGTTGTGGGCAAAGTCTTAGAGAGAATTGTAAGAGATAGGATTTATGAACATCTAGATAGGAATAATGTGATCAAGGATAGTCAGCATGGTTTTGTGAAGGGCAGGTCGTGCCTCACAAACCTTATTGAATTCTTCGAGAAAGTGACTAATGAGGTGGACGAGGGGAAAGCGGTAGATGTAGTGTATATGGATTTTAGTAAGGCGTTTGATAAGGTTCCCCATGGTAGGCGACTGTAAAAAATACGGAGGTATGGCATTGAGGGTGAGTTGGAGGTTTGGATTAGGAATTGGCTGGCTGGAAGAAGACAGAGGGTAGTAGTTGATGGTAAAGGTTCATCTTGGAGTGCAGTTACTAGCGGTGTTCCGCAAGGATCTGTTTTGGGACCATTGCTGGTTGTCATTTTTATAAATGACCTGGAGGAGGGGCTAGAAGGTTGGGTGAGCAAGTTTGCAGATGATACAAAAGTTGGTGGAGTTGTTGACAGTGAGGAAGGATGTGGCAGGTTACAGCGGGATATAGATAAGCTGCAGAGCTGGGCAGAAAGGTGGCAAATGGAGTTCAATGTAGCTAAGTGTGAGGTGATTCACTTTGGTAAGAGTAACAAAAAGATGGGGTACTGGGCTAATGGGTCGGATACTTGGTAGTGTGGATGAGCAGAGAGATCTTGATGTCCATGTACACAGATCTCTGAAAGTTGCCACCCAGGTAAATAGTGCGGTGAAGAAGGCATAAGGCGTACTGGCTTTTATTGGTAGAGGAATTGAGTTCCGGAGTCCTGAGGTCATGTTGCAGTTGTATAAGACTCTGGCGCGGCCGCCTCTGGAGTATTGTGTGCAGTTTTGGTCGCCATACTATAGGAAGGATGTGGAGGCACTGGAACGGGTGCAGAGGAGGTTTACCAGGATGTTGCCTGGTATGGTAGGAAGATCGTATGTGGAAAGGCTGAGGCACTTGGGGCTGTTTTCATTGGAGAAAAGAAGGTTTAGGGGTGACTTGATAGAGGTGTACAAGATGATTAGGGGTTTAGATAGGGTTGACCATGAGAATCTTTTTCCGCGTATGGAGTCAGCTATTACGAGGGGGCATAGCTTTAAATTAAGGGGTGGTAGGTATAGGACAGATGTTAGGGGTAGATTCTTTATTCAGCGAGTCGTGAGTTCATGGAATGCCCTGCCAGTAGCAGTGGTGGACTCTCCCTCTTTATGGGCATTTAGACGGGCATTGGATAGGCATATGGAGGATAGTGGGCTAGTGTAGGTTAGGTGGGCTTGGATCGGTGCAGCATCGAGGGCCAAAGGTCCTGTACTGCGCTGTATTTTTCTATGTTCTATCCTCTATAAAGTGACCAAAATACTCCACAATGCTCCACCTGTGTTCTCACCAAGAGCCTGTACAATTCCAGCAAAACACGGTTACACCTATTGAATTTTCACGCTATAAAGGCCAACATATCGTTTTCCTTCTTCACTGCCTGCATGGAGATCTTTATTGTAATAAAAATAAAATATTGTAGATGCTGGAAGTTAGAAAAAAAAAGCACTGAAGCCTCTGGAGACGTTCAACAGGTCTGGTGACATCCATGGAGAGACAAACAGAGTTAACATTTTGAGTCTGACATGACCATTCAGAACATATCTTTGTGGTGTCTCATTTAAAATATCACGTTTTTATTATGACAAATCTATTATAATACTCAGAATAATTTCTTTCACTATTTCCAACCTTACCTAGAGCCATGTTTTCAATAAACAAATTCCTCCACTTAATTGAGCAAAATTATCTTGAGGCAAATATAAACTTTTTGTACAATGTAAGGATGAATATCATCATTATTTCTGCTGGAGCGATATCTCTAGCATATGCTGATAGAATTAAATACAACATTTATTCTCGTGGAGTACCATGACCTGCAATACCTATGGAGTTTTAGATGCTGCTGTTCGATAAGTAAAGAGTCTTGCTTTGAATTTTTTTGAATGTTTGGATATTAGCAACATATTTTCTAAATTTCCAACAGACATTAGCTGATGAAAAGCCGATAAGTTATCAGTTGGATGTTTTTAGGTGTCTAACTATAAACGTTAATGATGATTTATTCGTGATCAGATAACTTTTAGAAGTAGACCCAAGAGTCAGCTGACTGACCCTCCACTGTATTTTGCATTATGTTAAATTAAACAATGTAAGAGTTGTTTCAAAGTAAAAAAGACCCAAGCTCTGTTGTCATTTTTCACCATTCAAATAGCATTGCAATTTTGATAGCACAGAATTTGGTATCTAACTACAGGAGAAATAGGAGCAGATGTAGACCATTTGGTCCTTCCAGTCTTCTATAACCTTCAATAGGATCATGACCCATGTTTTATGTTAGGTGGCCAGGTCCTACACCTCTACACTAACAGGCCCCCTCCAAACCTTCGAAGTTATAGCCAAGGAGGTTTCATTAGCCTCTGATAAGAGCCCTGGTATATCTGAGACACCAAGTCACTGAAGCCCCTGCGATCTGCCTGATCAAACCTCAAGGGATAATGTGCTCCATTGCCAAGCAGTGTCTCTCCACCCCAACTGCAGGACTAGGAATGACACTTAGACGTAGTGGGAGGGGAGGAAGAAGAAAACCTATTGAGGCCACTTACAGTGACTATGCACTACGTATGAATTCTCATGTTTGCATAAGGTTCAGTGTTTTGATTTGTGTGTTTGAGTCTCTCTGTAGCCCCAAACCCAACTGTACTGCCATGAGACCTAACTTCATGTCCATACAGGATATGCCATGGATTGATATCTGAGCTGTAGCATGTGGAAGCCAGATGAATAATGCATGTATAGGACAATGTTGCCCCTTCAAAATTACTTCACTTTCCCTGGCTTATGTGCCCAAATATGGGGCAGGGAGAGAATGCATTAGAAAGGCCTGAAATTAGGAACCCGCAGGGCTGTGTCCTGAGCAGTACATGAGTCTGTGTGTTACTCCCTTTAAAGAGCCTGGACTTACAGCCCTCTCCCCATAGTCTGATTCGCCTATCTCTAAGTGTGGTTTCAGCCATTTTCCTTCCTATTGTATATTTTTGATTTTCAGCACGATGGGAAGAGATGGTGGTCAGTGACCTGCAGACTCCGCCTCAGAGAGACCATGAATATCCAGATTCTGGTCACCCTTTTTGTTAACCTCATTGGCTTCACAACTCCCCAGGTCCCCACCCAACCTGGCTATATGAGCCTGGCCCTGCCCACCATTGTCACCAACAGTCCTGGCATTTGAGATGCCCAAGCCAATATGTGACCTCCCACTGAAGCCAGAGAACTCCTGACTAAGGACAAACACCCATTCCCATGAGTCCATGCATATCCGTGGTTTACTTTGCCCCCACCTTAAAGATATTGTTGCCTTCCTTCACAGTTGTCATCACTCCCTTCCCCACAGCCCGCAGCCTATTACTCTGAAGAATTCACAATTCTCTTTCCTACAGCAGTGGCTCCCTGTGCCCCCATTCCCCTTTCCCCTTATTTTACTGTGGACTCACCCAATGAAATAACCACAGCTCACTCCCTTGATCGACCAAATATACAGCCCCCGGTAAGAAGTGCCCAGATCCCTGTACATTTTCAGTCCACATTCATCCTACTCCTCAGACTGGTCACTATGGAGCCACAAAACTTTCTGTGACTCAAACCCAGTTGAGTCGCAGTTACACACACTTAGTCAGGAGTCACAGACCCTGTAACTGAGAACATCCTGATCAGATACCTAATTGTGACCAATCGCCTTTGGTATGGGAGGTTGCCCTTGACTTACTGTGCTGTGACCACCTGACCAGTGGACTTTAGTGGACTTAGGCCCTGAGATTTTGAGAGATGGTTGCTTGTTTACTTCGCTTGCAGTATGCTTGCTATATAAGCTGCCGGCACATGGTACACTGCAATACATCAAGAGGTCCGCCCCCTTGACTGAGACTGCTGACCAATAAGACAAACTGCCTGGCTGGTTGACTGTACTAAAACATGTGGCAAGGCAAGGCAAGATATGGATGGTGCAGACGTGTAGGTGAGTGCTAACTGGTGTACACGAAGAGAGCAAACAAGCAGTCCTGAGATGCAGGATGCTCTAATTTGAGCTGGGTGTCTGCCCCTGTCCGCTAATTAGTCTTACAATACTAGTTGCCAGTGCGCTTTGAAGTGAATTGGAAAGGTTGTCATGATATTCATGAGGATAAGGCAAAATATCAAATGCCAATGTCCATGGACAAGGGGTGCATGTACCTGGTGCCCATGGATATTGGTCTGAGATGTTGTTTGATGCTGAGTAACACGATGTTTGCAGTTACACACACTGATTTTTCTGTCAAGCTTTCTCCCAGCTTGTTGGGAAAGTTTGGTATGATAGGAATCTGAACATTAATGAGGCAAACTGCAGCGTTAATAAAGCATTTAACAAGCTATAATTCCCCATAAATGACAACTCATAGCTGCCTCGGGAGATACTTGCCTCAGTGCTTGGCAAAGGCATAAAAGATTAAGTGAGATGTTCCCGATATTGAGAAAGTCCTCCCTGGACTTTGCATCCAATTCTGCCTCAACTTTTGCCAGTTTCTTCAGACCCTGACAAGAATCTGCCCAATGTTACCATGTGTGTCATACAGTTGGATAGATCAGAAGTCTGAAGACAGAATTATGTATTAGTTAAGCACTACAGCTACCATTTAGGTGGATTAAAACCTACCAGACCATCTAAAGGGTCTAGAGAAGACTATTTTTGGGGATTCTGTGCCATTAAAAGTATCCTGACTCAAGACAGAGAGAGTTTGTAGATATGCACCATATCTGACAACTTTGCATGGAATGTGACTGCTGTTGATTATGAATCAAGGGTCAAAATGATTGAGTAGAAGTGTGAGATCCTAGACAGCAGAATCTGAGTTGGAAAGACTATTGCTTGATGTACTTTCTTGCTAACTTTGTGGTTCATATATAAGGACTCTGGGGTTCCTCAGAATACAAGCATTCCCCAGTCTCCCATCACTCAAGGTTTTCTTTTCCCTGTCAAGGAAGACAACATCACACTTCATCACACTGTATTATAGCTGCCATGTTCTTGGCACTCACCCACTATGTCTGTATATACCTATAGCCTCGTTGCTTCCTCTACTTTCCTGCCTAATTTTGCATTGTCAGCAAATTTGAATACTTTGCAAGCAGTTAGCAATCTAAGTCATTTTGATTGTAAATACTAGTTTCAGCTACCGATCCATATGGCTCTTTGTTGGTTACAGCCTGCCAACCCAAAATAACTCATTTATTCCTGTTCTAAATTTCTGTCCACTATCCAGTTCTAAATCCATGCCAGCATATTACTCTCAGTTCCTGGTTGCTGACAATTTTGAAATGTCTTACGTCTCAAGAGAGCTTGAGATTTTCAAATTGTGGATTTCTATTAAACTGTAACATAGATTTTTCTGTTTTAATATTATTTACCAATTTGTTTCTGATGGGAGCAGGAGGAAGGACTAGGAAGGGGACTGACAACAGAATGCTTTAATAAAGACCAAGGTTTGATGCCCAAACTGGCCTTTTTGGCAAGTGGCAGTGGAAGTGAATAGACTGAAAACATAAAATGCTGGAACTCACAACAGGTCAGCCAGCATCCATGGAGAGAGAGAGCAAGCTAATGTTTCAAGTCTAGATGACTCTTTTAGATTAGATTAGATTCCCTACAGTATGGAAACTGGCCCTTTGGCCTAACAAGTCCACACCTACCATCTGAAGAGTAACCCACCCAGACACATTCCCCTACCCTATATTTACTCCTGACTAATGCACCTATTACTATGGGCAATTTAGCACGGCCAATTCACCTGACCTGCACATCTCTGGACTGTGGGAGAAAACTCACGCAGACACAGGGAGAGTGTGCAAAGTCCACATAGACAGTCACCCAAGGCTGGAATCAAACCTGGGTCCCTGACACCGTGAGGCAGCAGTGCTAACCATTGAGCCACTGTGAGTAGACTGCTTGCCACTCAGTAATTTGAAAAAACATGAGAATAAATTAAAATTGGGTTAAGTGATGTTTCTTGATCTATTAAAAATGAATATGAATAAATATGAGTAAATTCAGACGGTGGTCAAAATTATGGTAAACACATGGAACTAAATGTAAAAAATTAAGCAAGGATTATATACTAAGGGGCAGCATGATGGCTCACAGTGCCTGGGAACCCAGGTTTAATTCCAGCCTCGGGTGACTATCTGTGTGCAGTTTCTATATTCTTTCTGTGTCTGCGTGGGTTTCCTTTTGGGTTCTCTGGTTTCCTCTCACAGTCCAGGAATGTGCAGATTAGGTGGATTGGCAATGCTAAAGTGTCCAGGGATGTGCAGGCTAGAGGGTTTAACCATGGGAAATGCAAGGTTGTAGGGATATGGTAGAGGTTAAGTCTGGGCGAGATGCCATTCAGAGGATTGAGGTGGACTTGATGGGCTGATTGACCTGGATCTACACTGTAGGGATTCTTAAAAAACTCTTGCAATTTTCTTTTATATCACTAGCTAGCTTGCTCTCCCATCTCATCTTCTCCCACTTTATTACTTTGTTACTGTTAGGCTGGCTCAGTGGTTCGCACTGCTGCTTCACAGCAACAGGGTCCCAAGTTCAATTCCTGCCTCGGGTGACTGTGTGGAGTTTGTATATTCTCTCTGTGTCTGTGTGGGTTTCCTCCCACAGTCCCACATGGTCAGTTGAATTGGCAATGCTAAGTTGCCCGTAGTTTTAGGTGCATTAATCAGGAATAAATATTTGATAGGGAATGAGTCTGGGTGGGTTACTCTTCGGAGGGTCAGTGTGGACTCGTTGGTCTGAAGGGCCTGTTTCCAAACTGTAGGGAATTGAATCTAATCTAGTTATCTGCTTAGAACATAGAACATAGAACATAGAACAATACAGCACAGAACAGGCCCTTCGGCCCACGATGTTGTGCCGAACTTCTATCCTAGATTAAGCACCCATCCATGTACCTATCCAAATGCCGCTTAAAGGTCGCCAATGAATCTGACTCTACCACTCCCACGGGCAGCGCATTCCATGCCCCCACCACTCTCTGGGTGAAGAACCCACCCCTGACATCTCCCCTATACCTTCCACCCTTCACCTTAAATTTATGTCCCCTTGTAACACTCTGTTGTACCCGGGGAAAAAGTTTCTGACTGTCTACTCTATCTATTCCTCTGATCATCTTATAAACCTCGATCAAGTCACCCCTCATCCTTCGCCGTTCCAACGAGAAAAGGCCGAGAACTCTCAACCTATCCTCGTATGACCTACTCTCCATTCCAGGCAACATCCTGGTAAATCTTCTCTGCACCCTCTCCAAAGCTTCCACATCTTTCCTAAAGTGAGGCGACCAGAACTGCACACAGTACTCCAAATGTGGCCTAACCAAAGTCCTGTACAGCTGCAACATCACCTCACGACTCTTGAATTCAATCCCTCTGCTAATGAACGATAATACTCCATAGGCCTTCTTACAAACTCTATCCACCTGAGTGGCAACCTTCAAAGATCTATGTACATAGACCCCAAGATCCCTCTGTTCCTCCACCTGACCAAGAACCCTACCATTAACCCTGTATTCCGCATTCTTATTTGTTCTTCCAAAATGGACAACTTCACACTTGGCAGGGTTGAACTCCATCTGCCACTCCTCAGCCCAGCTCTGCATCATATCTAAGTCCCTCTGCAGCCGACAACAGCCCTCCTCACTGTCCACAACTCCACCTATCTTTGTATCATCTGCAAATTTACTGACCCACCCTTCGACTCCCTCATCTAAGTCATTAATAAAAATTACAAACAGCAGAGGACCCAGAACTGATCCCTGCGGAACTCCACTTGTAACTGGACTCCATGCTGAATATTTACCATCTACCACCACTCTCTGACTTCGACCGGTTAGCCAGTTTTCTATCCAATTGGCCAAATTTCCCTCTATCCCATGCCTCCTGACTTTCCGCATAAGCCTACCATGGGGAACCTTATCAAATGCCTTACTAAAATCCATGTACACTACATCCACTGCTCTACCCTCATCCACATGCTTGGTCACCTCCTCGAAGAATTCAATAAGACTTGTAAGGCAAGACCTACCCTTCACAAATCCGTGCTGGCTGTCCCTAATCAAGCAGTGCCGTTCCAGATACTCGTAAATCCTATCCCTCAGTACCCTTTCCATTACTTTGCCTACCACAGAAGTAAGACTAACTGGCCTGTAATTCCCGGGGTTATCCCTATTCCCTTTTTTGAACAGGGGCACAACATTCGCTACTCTCCAGTCCCCTGGTACCACCCCCGTTGCCAGTGAAGACGAGAAGATCATTGCCAACGGTACTGCAATTTCCTCTCTTGCTTCCCACATAATCCTAGGATATATCCCGTCAGGCCCGGGGGACTTGTCTATCCTCAAGTTGTTCAAAATGTCCAACACATCTTCCTTCCTAACAGATATCTCTTCTAGCTTATCAGTCCGTTTCACACTCTCCTCTTCAACAATACAGTCCCTCTCGTTCGTAAATACTGAAGAGAAGTACTTGTTCAAGACCTCTCCTATCTCTTCCGACTCAATACACAGTCTCCCACCACTGTCCTTGATCGGACCTACCCTCGTTCTCGTCATTCTCAGGTTTCTCACATACGCATAGAATGCCTTGGGGTTATCCTTGATCCTATCCGCCAGGGATTTTTCATGCCCTCTCTTAGCTCTCCTAATCCCTTTCTTCAGGTCCCTTCTGGCTATCCTGTATCCCTCCACTGCTCTGTCTGAACCTTGTTTCCTCAACCTTATGTAAGCCTCCTTCTTCCTCTTTACTAGACATTCAACCTCCCTCGTCAACCAAGGCTCCCTCACACGACCATTTCTTTCCTGCCTGATCGGTACATACATATCAAGGACACGTCGTATCTGCTCCTTGAAAAAGTCCCACATTTCCACCACATCCTTCCCTGACAGCCTATGCTCCCAACGTATGCTCCTCAAATCCTGTCTTACAGCATCGTAATTTCCCTTCCCCCAATTGTAAAAACTTCCTTGTTGTGTGCACCTATCCCTCTCCATAACCAAGGTGAAAGTGACAGAATTGTGGTCGCCATCACCAAAATGTTCACCCACTAACAAGCCCACCACTTGTCCCGGTTCGTTACCGAGTACCAAATCCAATATGGCCTCCCCTCTGGTTGGACAATCTACATACTGCGTTAGAAAAGCTTCCTGGACACACTGCACAAACACCGCCCCATCCAATCTACTTGATCTAAAGAGCTTCCAATCAATATTTGGGAAGTTGAAGTCGCCCATGACTACGACCCTGTGGCTTCTGCACCTTTCCAAAATCTGTTTCCCAATCTGTTTCTCCACATCTTTGCTGCTATTGGGGGGCCTATAATAAACACCCAACAAGGTGACTGCACCTTTCCTATTTCTGACTTCAGCCCATACTACCTCCAGAGGCAGATCTCCCTCAAACTTCCTTTCTGCAGCCGTTATACCATTTCTAATTAGCAATGCCACCCCCCCTCCTTTTTTACCACCCTCCCTAATCTTACTGAAACATCTGTAACCAGGAACCTCCAACAGCCATTCCTGTCCCTCATCTATCCATGTTTCCGTGATGGCTACAACATCGTAGTCCCAGGTATTTCTGGTATTTAAAGGCTTCCCAATCCTTTGGTTTTTCACTTATCCTCACCACATTGCATGCTTTTTCTTTAGTTTTTATGCTGTCTCTGACATCCCTTGGGAGCCATGGTTGCCTTGTCATCTCTTTAGTATGCTTCTTCTTCCTTGGGATGAATTTCTGCTATGCCTCCTGAATTAGCCTCAGAGACTCTTGACATTACTGCTCCACTATCTTCCCTGCTAGGCTCCCCATTCAACCAACACTTGCAACTCTTTCCTCATGTCTTTGTAGTTATTTCTACTTAGTTGTTATACCATTACATCTGATTCCAGCTTTTCCCTCTCAAACAGCAGAGTAGAACATAGAACATAGAACAGTACAGCACAGAACAGGCCCTTCAGCCCACGATGTTGTGCTGACCATTGATCCTCATGTATACACCCTTAAATTTCTGTGACCATATGCATGTCCAGGAGTCTCTTAAATGTCCCCAGTGACCCTACCTCCACAACTGCTGCTGGCAACGCATTCCATGCTCTCACAACTCTGTGTAAAGAACCCGCATCTGACATCCCCTCGATACTTTCCTCCAAACAGCTTAAAACTATGACCCCTTGTGTTAGTCATTTCTGCCCTGGGAAATAGTCTCTGGCTATCGACTCTATCTATGCCTCTCATTAACTTGTATACTTCAATTAGGACCCCTCTCCTCCTCCTTTTCTCCAATGAAAAAAGTCCAAGCACAGTCAACCTCTCCTCATAAGATAAGCCCTCCAGTCCAGGCAGCATCCTGGTAAACCTCCTCTGAACCCTCTCCAAAGCATCCGCATCTTTCCTATAATAGGGCGACAAGAACCAGACACAGTATTCCAAGTGCGGTCTAACCAAAGTTTTATAGAGCTGCAACAAGATCTCACGACTCTTAAACTCAATCCCCCTGTTAATGAAAGCCAAAACACCATATGCTTTCTTAACAACCCTGTCCACTTGGGTGGCCATTTTAAGGGATCTATGTACCTGCACACCAAGATCCCTCTGTTCCTCCACACTGCCAAGAATCCTATCCTTAATCCTGTACTCAACTTTCAAATTCAACCTTCCAAAATGCATCACCTCGCATTTATCCAGGTTGAACTCCATCTGCCACCTCTCAGCCCATCTCTGCATCCTGTCAAAGTCCCGCTGCAGCCTACAACGGCCCTCTATACAGTCAACGACACCTCCAACCTTTGTGTCATCTGCAAACTTGCTGACCCATCCTTCAATCCCCTCATCCAAGTCATTAATAAAAATTACAAACAATAGAGGCCGAATGACAGAGCCCTGTGGGACACCACTCACCACAGACTTCCAGGCAGAATATTCTCCTTCTACTACCACTCGCTGTCTTCTGTTGGTCAGCCAATTCTGTATCCAGACAGCTATGTTCCCCTGTATCCCATTCCTCCTGACCTTCTGAATGAGCCTACCATGGGGAACCTTATCAAATGCCTTGCTGAAGTCCATATACACCACATCCACAGCTCAACCCTCATCAACTTTGCTAGTCACATCCTCAAAGAACTTGATAAGGTTTGTGAGGCATGACCTGCCCCTCACAAAGCTGTGTTGACTGCCTTTAATCAAGCCATGCTCTTCCAGATGATCGTAAATCCTATCCCTCAGAATCCTTTCTAACACCTTGCAGACGACAGATGTGAGACTTACTGGTCTGTAATTGCCAGGGATTTCCCTATTTCCTTTCTTGAAGAGAGGAATTACATTTGCCTCTCTCCAGTCCTCAAGTATGACTCCAGTGGAGAGCAAGGGTGCAAAGATCTTCGCAAGTGGCGAAGCAATTACATTTCTCATTTCCCAAAGCAGCCGAGGACAAATCTGGTCTGGGCCTGGCAACTTGTCAATCTTAATGTTTGGCAAAATTTTCAGCACATCAGCTTCCTCTATCTCTATCCATTTCAGCATGCACACCTGCTCTTCAAAGGTTTCATTCACTACAAAGTTTGTTTCTTTCATAAAGACAGAAGCAAAAAACTCATTTAGGACTTCCCCTACCTCCTCAGACTCCACACACAAATTCCCTATGCTATCCCTGATCGGCCCTACTCTTTCTTTGACCATTCTCTTATTCCTCACATAAGTGTAAAATGCCTTTGTATTCTCCCTAATCCGTTCTGCCAAGCCTTTCTTATGCCCCCTCCTGGCTCTCCTCAGACCATTTTTAAGCTCCTTCCTCGCCTGCCTGTAATCCTGTAGAGCTGAGCTTGACCCTAGCTTCCTCCACCTTATGTAAGCTACCTTCTTCCTTTTGATGAGAAGCTCCACCGCTCTCGTCATCCAAGGTTCCTTTATCTTACCACTTCTTGCCTGTCTCAGAGGGACATATTTATTCATCACTTGCAACAACTGTTCCTTAAACAGTCTCCACATGTCTATAGTGCCTATACCATGGAACAATTGCTCCCAATCCATGCTTCCTAACTCATGTCTAATCACATCATAGTTTCCTCTTCCTCAATTAAATATCCTCCCATTTTGCCTAATCCTCTCCTTCTCCATAGCTATGTAGAATGTGAGGCAGTTGTGGTCACTATCACCAAAATGCTCTCCCACCACAAGATCTGATACCTGCCCTGGCTCGTTTCCGAGCACCAAGTCTAGAATGGCCTCGCCCCTCGTCGGTCTGTCAACATACTGAGTTAGGAAACCCTCCTGAACACACCTTACAAAAACAGCTCCATTCAAATCTTCTGCTCGAAGGTGGTTCCAATCAATATTGGGAAAATTAAAGTCGCCCATTACAACAACCCTACTAAGTCCACACTTTTCCAAAATCTGCCGACCTATGCTTTCTTCCATCTCCCTGCTGCTATTGGGGGGCCTGTAGTAAACCCCTAAAAAGGTGACTGCTCCCTTGCTGTTCCTAATTTCCACCCATACTGACTCAGTAGGCAGATCTTCCTCGACAATGGAAGCTTCTCTAGCTGTGATACCCTCTCTGATTAGTAGTGCTACATTCCCCTCCTCTTTTTCCCCCCTCACTATTCTTTTTAAATGCTCTAAATCCTGGAACATCCAGCAATCATTCCTGCCCCTGAGAAACCCATGTCTCTGTTATGGCCACAACATGATAGCACCAGGAACTGATCCATGCTCTAAGTTTGTCACTTTTATTCCTGATATTCCTTGCGTTAAAGCAAACACACTTTAACTGATACCTTGGTTCCTTGCCAGGAAAATCCTTCCCACTAGCTGGTCTACCTCTTGCTATTGCCTCATCTGCATCAACTCTCATCTCCGGTATACAGCTCAGGTTCCCACCCCCCTGCCATACTAGTTTAAACCCTCTCGAACTACTCGAGCAAACCTTCCACCCAGGACATTGATCCCCTTCCAGTTCAGATGCAGCCTGTCCTTCTTGTACAGGTCCCACCTTCCCCAGAAGGCATCCCAATTATCTACATATCTGAAGCCCTCCCTCCTACACCAGCTGCGCAGCCACGTGTTAAGCTGCACCCGCTCCCTGTTCCTCGCCTCTCTATCTCGTGGCACCAGTAGTAAACTAGAGAACACTACTCTGTTCGTCCTGCTTTGCAGCTTCCATCCTAACTCCCTGAAATCACTTTTTATATCTTCAATCCTTTTCCTGGCTATATCATTAGTGCCAATATGTATCAATATTTCTGGCTGTTCGCCCTCCCCTTTTAGAACCTTATACACCCGATCAGAGACGTCCCGGACCTTGGCACCAGGGAGGCAACATACCTTCCGGGAATTCTGATCCTGACTACAAAATCTCCTGTTGATTCTCCTAACTACCGAGTCCCCTACCACGAGTACTTTTCTATTCTGCCCCCTTCCCTTCTTTGCCACAGTGTCAGGCTCAGTGCCAGAGAACTGACTGCTATGGCTTTCCTCTGGTAGGTCATCCCCCCCCAGCTGTATCCAAAACGGTATACTGATTGCTGAGGGGAATGTCCACAGGGGATCTCTGCACTGTCTGTCTGTCCCCTTTCCTCCCCCGAACTGTAACCCATCTATCCTTGTCCTGAGCCTTAGGAGTGACCAACTCCCAGTAACTCCTCTCAATTACGCCCTCAGCCTCCCGAATGATCCATAGTTCATCCAGCTCCACCTCCAATTCCCTAACACGGTTTTTAAGGAGCTGGAGTTGGGTGCACTTCCCACAGATGTAGCCAGCGGAGACGTGTGCCATGTCTCCCACCTGCCACGTTCTGCAGGAGGAGCAAACAACTGCCCTAGCATCCATACCCGACTTAACCGAACACGCACTCAGTACTAAAGTAGAAAGCTTAGTTCAAGTTGCTATAAAATTAATAACAACTTATATTCAATAGAGGAAGTTTAGAATGAACATTACCTTATTAATTAGGTTAGAGGAGAAGGTTAGAGGAGTAGTAGAGTCTCGGGATTATTGTAACAGGCAGGCAACACAGCCTTCAGGACTCTCAGCCCTGGCCAAAGAGAACAGTGGGGTAAAAACAATGACTGCAGATGCTGAAAACCAAATACTGGATTAGTGGTGCTGGAAGAGCACAGCAGTTCAGGCAGCATCCAACAAGCAGCGAAATCGACGTTTCGGGCAAAAGCCCTTCATCAGGAATAAAGGCAGTGAGCCTGAAGCATGGAGAGATAAGCTAGAGGAGGGTGGGGGTGGGGAGAGAGTAGCATAGAGTACAATGGGTGAGTGGGGGAGGAGATGAAGGTGATAGGTCAAGGAGGAGAGGGTGGAGTGAATAGGTGGAAAAGGAGATAGGCAGGTTCAACAAGTCCGGACCAGTCAAGGAGAGTGTGTTGAGCTGGAAGTTTGAAACTAGGATGAGGTGGGGGAAGGGGAAATGAGGAAGCTGTTGAAGTCCACATTGATGCCCTGGGGTTGAAGTGTTCCGAGGCGGAAGATGAGGCGTTCTTCCTCCAGGCGTCTGGTGGTGAGGGAGCGGCGGTGAAGGAGGCCCAGGACCTCCATGTCCTCGGCAGAGTGGGAGGGGGAGTTGAAATGTTGGGCCAAGGGGCGGTTTGGTTGATTGGTGCGGGTCTCGGAGATGTTCCCTAAAGCGCTCTGCTAAGAGGCGCACAGTCTCCCCAATGTAGAGGAGACCACATCGGGAGCAACGGATACAATAAATGATATTAGTGGATGTGCAGGTAAAACTTTGATGGATGTGGAAGGCTCCTTTAGGGCCTTGGATAGAGGTGAGGGAGGTGGTGTGGGCACAGGTTTTACAGTTCCTGCGGTGGCAGGGGAAAGTGCCAGAATGGGAGGGTGGGTCATAGGGGGGTGTGGACCTGACCAGGTAGTCGCGGAGGGAACGGTCTTTGCGGAAGGCGGAAAGGGGTGGGGAGGGAAATATATCCCTGGTGGTGGGGTCTTTTTGGAGGTGGCGGAAATGTCGGCGGATGATTTGGTTTATGCGAAGGTTTGTAGGGTGGTAGGTGACCACCAGGGGCGTTCTGTCCTTGTTACGGTTGGAGGGGTGGGGTTTGAGGGCAGAGGTGCGGGATGTGGACGAGATGCGTTGGAGGGCATCTTTAACCACGTGGGAAGGGAAATTGTGGTCTCTAAAGAAGGAGGCCATCTGGTGTGTTCTATTGTGGAACTGGTTCTCCTGGGAGCAGATACAGCAGAGGCGGAGAAATTGGGAATATGGGATGTCATTTTTGCAAGAGATAGGGTGGGAAGAAGTGTAATTCAGGTAGCTGTGGGAGTCGGTGGGTTTGTAAAAAATGTCAGTGTCAAGTCGGTCGTCACTAATGGAGATGGAGAGGTCCAGGAAGGGGAGCGAGGTGTCAGAGATGGTCCAGGTAAATTTAAGGTCAGGGTGGAATGTGTTGGTGAAGTTGATGAATTGCTCAACCTCCTCGCGGGAGCACGAGGTAGCGCCAATGCAGTCATCAATGTAGCGGAGGAAGAGGTGGGGAGTGGTACCGGTGTAATTACGGAAGATCAACTGTTCTACATAGCCAACAAAGAGACAGGCATAGCTGGGGCCCATACGTCCCGGCGGCAGTTGGAAATGAAGAGGTCGAGGGCAGGTAATTGGCCAGCGCGGGGTGTCCAGGTGGATGCAGTGTGTTGGAGGTGGGCGAAGGGGTCCTCGGAAGGTGGGCGGGAGTCCTGATTGTGAAAGTAAGCTCGGAGGCGGAGGCGACGGAAGAATTGTTCGATGTCACGGTGTGTATTAAATTCATTGATGCGTGAACGGAGGGGGATGAAGGTGAGTCCTTTGCTGAGGACTGATCGTTTGTCCCTCCCACTTCCTCCAAACCAAAGGCGTAGCCATGGGCTCACCACCAGACGCCTGGAGGAAGAACGTCTCATCTTCCGCCTCGGAACACTTCAACCCCAGGGCATCAATGTGGACTTCAACAGCTTCCTCATTTCCCCTTCCCCCACCTCATCCTAGTTTCAAACTTCCAGCTCAACACACTCTCCTTGACTGGTCCGGACTTGTTGAACCTGCCTATCTCCTTTTCCACCTATTCACTCCACCCTCTCCTCCTTGACCTATCACCTTCATCTCCTCCCCCACTCACCCATTGTACTCTATGCTACTCTCTCCCCACCCCCACCCTCCTCTAGCTTATCTCTCCATGCTTCAGGCTCACTGCCTTTATTCCTGATGAAGGGCTTTTGCCCGAAACGTCGATTTCGCTGCTTGTTGGATGCTGCCTGAACTGCTGTGCTCTTCCAGCACCACTAATCCAAAGAGAACAGTGTCTATTCCCCTGATTCTATCCACAATTCCAATTACCACAGTCTCTTTCAAACTGTGGTCAATGTCCCCTAGGGGGTTCCTTCAATTTAAACTCTCTAATCAAGTCTGCCTTAGTACACATAATCAAATCCAGAATTGCCTGTTCCTGAATGGAGTCAATCACAAGCTGCTCCACAAAAACCCATCCCGTAGACATTCTCCAAATTCCTTTCCTTGAGATCTGCTAAGAACCTGATTTTCCCAGTCCACCTGCATATTGATGTCCCTCATAAATAATGTAATCGTGCCTTTGTTGCAAACCTTTTCTATCTTTTGATTTATTTTCTGCCTACATCCTGACTACTGCTAGGAGGCCTTTACATAATTCCCATCAGGACCATTTTTCCTTTGTGGTCCCACAAATTTACCCACACAGATTCTGTACCTCCTGACCATATATTGTTTCGTGCTATCGATTTAATTTCATTTCCTCCTAACAAGACAACCCTGCCACCTTTCCAATCTGCCTGTCCTTTCCACAGAACACATATCCTTGGATATTTAGTTCTCAGCCTTGATCCCCTCGCAGACATCCCCGCAACATTATCCCTGCCAATTTCAACCTGCTCTATAATCACGTTTCCCTTGTTTCCTATACTATGCACATTTAAGTACACGACCCTGAGTCCTGTATTACCTGCTCTCCTTCCCACAGTTGTCCCCTTATCTGCTGTATCTGAATTAAAGTTCCTGACCCTTTCCAAACTCTGTCATATAACATGTTCTCGAACCATTAATAACCCTTCCTGAGTTCTCCCCATCTTTAACTTTCTCCATAATTTTCTATTAAACTGAACCCTCCTCCCCACTATTTAGTTCACAACCCTAATTATGCTATTCTCCAGGACTCTTGTCCCAACATGATTCAGATGGAGGCCATCCCATCAGAATATTTCCCAACTTCCTCACTATTGCTGCCAATGTCCCATGACTTTTCTCCCACACCAGTCTTTGAACCAAGTGTTTTGCCTTGTTGTTCTTGTCCACCCTGTACCAATTTGGTTATGGCTCAGGAAGTGTTCCAGAAATGATTATCTTTTGGTTTGATTCTGCTTTTTACTTTATCCCCTAGCTGTTCATATTCCCTTAGCAGAACTCTTTCCTCTTTCTACCTTTGCCATTAATACATATGTGGATCATAACTGGATCCTTCCCCTCCTACCCCAAGCTCCTCTGCAGCCCAGATGAGATATCCTAAATTCGGGCACCGGGCAGGCATCACAGCCTTCAGGACTCTCAGTCCTGGCCAAAGAAAACAGTGTCTATTACCCTGATACTATCCACAATTACAATTACCATTTTCTTTTCTTCCCTCTCTTGAATGCCCCCTTGTACCATGGTGCTCAGATCAGTTTTCTCATCCTGTTTACAACCTCCACTCTCATCCACACAGGGAGCAAGAATCTCCAGCCTGTTAGACAAGCTCAAGGGCTGAAGCACCTTCAGCATTACCTCCTGGATCCCTCTATCTGCCTCTTTCATAGTCACCCCCTCCTGTCCCTAACCATTGACTGAATTTGAGGTAGTTTTTCAGAGGGATGTGACTGCCTCCTGAAACACAATAACTACATCCACCTCCCTGGTTTGTTGCATTGAATCCAGCTCATTAACTCTGTCTCAGAGTTCCTCAAACAACTAACCCTGACTACAGATGTGATTACTAGAAACCACATTGGTGTCAACCAACTCTGACATCATGCAGTCACAACATTGTCTGGCCCTGCATCTCTATTTTCAATACCTAGTTCTTAATTTGTTTTTTGTTATTTCCTAATGGTATTTTAATATGTAATCAGTAAATATTCCTCCTATTTACTTTCAATCTGAAAGTAACCTATAATAAATAGTCAAATTAGCAGCTGTTACCAATCAATTAACTTATGGCCTTTCTGCGACATCACTCCTTCCTTTATGCATGTGGGACAGCTAAATTGATCAAAGTGGAACGCCATCTCCACAAAGACTTGGCTTGATGGACACACTAACCATACTGTCATGGACAGATGCATCGGAGATATGCATGTCGTCCACCCTTTGACCAATTTACGTATTAACACTTTGCACAAGCACTCTTGGTGAGCAAGATAAAGGGGCACAGAATTCAGTTCGTAGTTCAATTCGATTATATTAATAAAATATTCATTCTTAAAAACATTGCGAACATCTCCCAAATTCCCACAATATTTATTCTCTCTCCAGCTCTATCCATCTGAGAAAGGGTATCACTCACAATGATCCATATGTTGTGCTGGGACTTTGGAATCTTCTTCCTCTCCATCATAGGGCTGGTTCTCTTCCACAAAGGTGGGTCTAGCAGTTCAGCGTAGATCTCTCCTGAATCTTCTGCCATGAGATTTGCTACGATTCTTCCCTGCAAGTCTTCACTGTGGCTTCACAGAGGGTCTGGCTTCCAAGGCTGTGTGTTTTTCTCCCCTGTCACACTAAACCTTCCAGATTGTTCTGTGGCGTTTGGCTCATGGGGTTGTGGGATGGATTCAAATCATTCAAAAGGGTCACGCAACCATCCTTCACTATTGCATTGCTGGGAGTTGTACAGTACGCATTATCAGACAGCCACAATGCCAGAATGTCTGATTGACATTTTTCCAATCCACAATCCTTGGACTGATTGTAACTGGTTCCCCTTGATCCTTTGTAATCTCTTTGACTTTGGTTTCACTGTTCTCTATAATTGATAGCTTCTGTTTAATTTAGTTTGGCCAGTTTTCTGTCAGGCTTAATATCCTCTGCTGTGATTCAATTTATATTGTTCAATTTTGGGCCTGTGGTCACTTGACCACATGCAAATAAATGAGGATGTGGTCAAAAAGATTTTTGCCTCATGTTGGTTCCCTCACCATCTGCTACTTGAAAAATTGTGTCTTTTGGATTCAGTCAAGTCACACAGGAGCAGTACTACAAAGCCATTTGATGATGGACATTAAAATCCTCCATTCTAAGTATATCCTGTGACTTTGTCTTCCAAACAGTGTTTCTTCCATATTATGGAGTTGTACTGATTTATCCACCATTGAAGGGATGGGGTGTGCACTTGATACTTGGTAATCAGCAGGACGCTTCTTTGCCTACGTTTGGACTGATGCCATTTGATTTCATGGAGTCCAGAGTCAATATTAAGGAATCCCAGGCCAACTCCCTCCCTACCTACAATATAATATTGTATCACAATCTGGTTAGTGTGTCTTGCTGGTTGGACAATTCCTGCCCAGGAGTAGTGAAGCTGGTACAAAATCAGAGAGTGCTAGAGAAACACTGTAGGTTTGGCAGCATCTGTTGAGACAAAATTCCAGAGTTAACCAGTCCAGCAACCTAGCGACATTGATGGTGTTGTTTGAGTCATTGTCATAGTCATGGAATAGTACATTACAGACAATGTCAGGCTGATGCTTGAATAGTCTGTGGGACAGCTTGCCTAGATGTTATTGAGAAGGAGTTTGTAGACTTGACAGGGCTGAGTGTGATGATGATGCTCCTTTAACAAGGTTATGCTGTCCTTGGCCTTTTTATCAGAGAGGTCATAAAAGCAGTGATTCCGAAAAGTCTAGGTTTAACTACTTGAGAATGCTTTCAAGTTTAAAAGAAAACACTTGTACAATGAAAGTTCTTCCAGCTCAATGCTTCTCTGGTTTTGTTTGGTTTTTAGCAAGCAGTCAGTTTTTGAGGTCAGTTTTTCTTGGCTAGACCAAGAAACAGCTATATGGAAGAAGGGGCTCCATGCTGAATTTCTCTGCTATCTCTCTCGTAAAGGAGTGTTTATGAGGATTGTTGCAAGTACTTGGAACAGTATCATGAAGATGAAATAATCTGTTGGGTTTTCGGCTAGGTTGTTATTTTATATTCTGTTCTCTTCAGTTTGTGTTTCTTTTGGTGATCTTGTAAATAAATTCAGTTTTATTGAAAACTAAGTGGTTGGGCTAGCTGCATCATTCCTAGAATAGTCACTCTACACCTGCGTAAAATAACCAGCAATGTTAGAGCATGGGCTACTTTCTTGGCTCAGTCCATACCATGAGCGTGTCCCTGTCATTTGCACTGCCTTGATGGCTGTTGGTATGTCCATTTTCATGCCTTTTTTGACTTTTCTGAAAAAGGTTCATACATCTGATTGTTTGACAAAAGCATTACAGAGGACAGTTAAGAGTCAAACAATTGATATGGAGCCATGTGTAAGCCAAATTAGATATGTATGGCAGCTTTCCTTCCTCAAAGAACATTGCCAACCAGAGACAAATAACCTTGTTTTTATAGTTGTGATTTCAGAGTCTAGTTTTTAATTCAAGATTAAATGAATTAAATTCCTGCAGCTGTCTTAGTGGGATTGAACCCTTTCCCCCCCAGAGCAATACTCCAGGCTTCTGGATTACTCATCCAGTGGCAATGACAGTCCAGTGAAATTGTGTCAGTAACACTATTCCATCATTTCCCCTTCCAGTGTAAAAACCTTACAGGTTTGTTTAATTTAATTCACTTCTCCACTAATAATCTGCCATTTCTGCAGCTTTCACATCAAGTGCCAATAAGCTGCATGTTTCGGTGTGGATGACTTGTGTTTCGGGAATGTCAGATTTACTTTACTGACTGTCGTAAACTAAAATTCCATCCATACAGTCTCATAGATTCCAGCCAGCAGTTGACTTTGGAGTTGCACTTTAACATAAGCTATCAATATCATCCCATTACAGACAAAGCTGTTAGTCAGGATAGAAACAAATAACATATTTTGCAGAATTATCTTATTCATTTTTTTTCTTGTTTGGTCAAGTTGCTGTGGTGTCTGATTATTGCTTATGTGTTCTTTAATGTATTATGTTGCTATTTTTGCATTTTTAGCTATGCTGTGTCAGATGATATCTAACACTGATGGTAATCTTGCAGTTATAAAGTGGACTCTGTGGGACACGTGTTCTTACTACAACCACATACATTGCTAAGCAGCATTCAATCTCAAAATAACTTATTGGAATAAACTGTAGATATAAAAAGATGATTACATGTAATGTTTCGAAGAAAAGATGTTAATTATTATAGGTAAATTCCCCCTTCAACTTTAAACAGTTCTTTCTCTAAAATTCTAGTAAGTAATAATATCTTTTGTCTGAAAACTGAAATTAAAATATATATTTACAGTTATTACTGTGTCTCACTATCCATTCTTAGTGCCGTGTGTTGAGTCACACCCTTCCAGCTGTTAATATTACCTCTTCAATCTACGGCATAAACTGCTTTAACATTTTATTGGACAATTATGATATTTTTCTTTACATTCATTAACTTTACAAGTTTTCACATGCTTTCTTTCTCAACTAAATCTGTACTTAGGGGACAATTTTAATCTGATCAATCAGACAGTTAAAAGTGTTTGTGCGACTCATTCCTCATCCTACAATTTTAACCTATTCTCCTGAGCAAATGGGGAGGAAAGCCACCGAAAACTGCAGGTTTCTTCTTCAAATATGCAGATTATTCCCTGATGCTGTCATCTGGCTCAATGTCTGTTTGAATTATGGACCTCAGTGAAGAAATGATTCTTTGTATCATGCCAAGTCCAGCGAGCAGAAAAAGGATCCAGGAAAGCAAAGGAGCAATAAGGTAAGTCTGTTTACTCCTTTGTTCACATTTCTTGTGGAGTAAAATGCTGTAGCAAGCTCCATAAGAAATGTAGAAACCAGGAGCAGGAGTAGGTCATTTAGCCATTCATACCTTAGCCACCATTCAGTATAATCATAGCTGACCCCCTATCTTGATACTATTCTCCTGCTTTGTCCCCATGCCCCTTGATGTTTTTAATATCTATAAAATTCTCTATTTCTTTCTTAAAATCCACAGCCTTCTGTGATACAGAATTCCACAGTTCACTATCTTGGGTAAAAAAAAATCCATCTGTATCTTCAATGGCCCATCCCCTATCCTGAGTGTGTGACCCCTGGTTCTAGACTCCCAGCCAGGTAACTTCTCTCCCTGTATTTAGTCTGTTCAGCTTTGTTAGAATTTTATGCATTTCAGTCAAATTCACTCTCATCCTTATAAATTTTAGTAAATACAGGCCCAGTTGCACTAATCTCTTCTCATAGGGCAGTCCTGCCATCTCCAGTATCAGCCTAGTGAACCTCAGCTTCACTCCCTCTATGACAAGTATACCCTTTCTGAGGTAGATTAGATTAGATTCCCTACAGTGTGCAAACAGGCCCTTCGGCCTGACCAGTCCACACCGACCCTCCAAAGAGTAACCTACCCAGACCCATTTCCCTCTGACTAATGCAACTAACACCTAACTAATTGCAATTTAGCAATTCACCTGACCTGCACATCTTTGGACTGTGGGAGGAAACTGGATCACCCGAAGGAAACCCACACAGACACGGGGAGAATGTGCAAACACCACATGGACAGTCACCCAAGGCTGGAATCAAACCTGGGACCCTAGTGCTGTGAGGTTGTAGTGCTACCCACTCAAAAGTGCATGCAATGCTCTTGATGTGATCTCACCAGGCCCTGTATAACTGTAGTAAAACATCCCTATTTCTGAACTTGAATCCTCTTGCAATGAAGGCTAATATACCATTTTCCCCCATTAATTGCTTGCTACACTAACCTATTTACTTTCATTGACTACTGTACATGGACACCTCGACCCTTTGTATATCCACATTTCCCAACATATCATAATTTGAATAAAACGCTGCCTTTCTGTTTTTCACACCAAAGTGTATAACTTCATTTCTAAACACATTGTATTGCATCTGCCATCTGTTTGTCCACTCACTCAACTAGTCTGAATCACCTCAAAGCTTCCTTGCATCACCTCACAGTTCACAATCCCGGCCAGTTTTGTGTCATCAGCAAACTTGGAAATGTTGTATTTGTTTCATGCATCCATATATATTTCATGAACAATTAGGACCCAAGCATTGATCCTTGCAATGCACCACTAATCACTGCCTGCCACACAGAAAAAGACCCATTTATTCCCACTCTCCGTTCCTGCCTCGCAACCAACATATTACCTCTGGTTCAATGAGGCTTTAATTTTGCTTTGTAACCTTTTCTGTGGGGTTTCATCAAAAGCCTTCTGAAAATCCAAATACACAACCTTCAATAGTTCTCTCTTATCTACTAGTTACATTCTCAAAAAACCTCCAGTAGATTTGTTAAGCATGACCTGCCTTTCAAAAATCCATGCTGGCTTTGTCCAACCCATGAAGAAATGTTTAGGCCTCTCCAGCTTCAGTGTTCCCTCACCAAAAATGTCCTTAAGTGAACTACATGAGTAGTTCAATTACCACTGCTGGCAGTGCATTCCATGCGACCACCACTCTCTGTGTAAAGAACCTATCTCTGATATCTCCCTTAAAAAGTCCTCCAATCACCTTAAACTTATGCTGTCTCATGATAGACATTTGTGCCATGGGGAAAAAGTCTGTGGCTAGCCACTCTATCTGTGCCTCTCATCATCAAAGATGGTAACTACCATCTTTGTCCTCCTACTTGGCACTGCATTCTTCCAGTAAGCTTCCTAGCAAGTTCAGGCGGTACACCTTCCATTAGCATGCAGATGAGGTTCAGAAGTTAAAACCTCCTGAAAGTGAAAAGGTCAGGATTACTGACCACCCACCTCAGGCCCAAATTATCTAATTTCTGCTTCAGATTCAAAATAGGACTTCTGCACTTGATCAAAAGACAGAGAAAATGCAATGTTGATGATGAATTGTATACAAAAATTATCATTTTCTGCTTTCAGAAACATTGATTGGCTTGCTGCACAAATTGCTTTTATTTCATTTTAATAGTGCTACAAATGAAACCTGCTAATACAGCAAAACATCTCAAACTACATGACAAGGATTAGAAGGAATACCAAGCAGTGGGTTATAACTGGAAGGAGAGACCAAAGGTATACTTAAATAGAGAGAACTTAAAAAGACTTTTGAAGAAGGATGAGGATTGTAGAAACATTAATTTTTGGAGACTGTGGAAATGAGGTAATTGAAGGTGCTGACATGGTCAATGAGTCCACAATCTGTAAGCGATCAGCATTGAAAGAGTAGAGGATGCAAGGTATTATATCTGGATGGAAGATTTTACAAATTCAGAGGGAGCTTTGTCATTCAGAACTTTTGATATGAATTTGAGCGATGTGAATTTGATGTGTTTCAAGGATTATGGAGCAGGAGAAACCAAAAAGAACAAAAGTGATAGGAATTGGGGTTAATGAAATGTAGAATGTGGGAGGCTTTATTTTGGATTAAAACATAGGGAAAGGAATAGGCAATTCAATCTGTGGAACCTGATTCTATCATTCAATCCAATCATAAGAACTTTTTAACCTTCATCTACCCTGTCTATCCTTCTAAACATTTCGTAGTTTTCAATGAGATTGTCTCTTATTCTTCAAATCTCTAGAGGATGCAGGTAAAGTTTGCTCAATCTTTCATCATAGGACTGTTCTGCTATTCCAAGAACAAGTCTGGTAAACCTTCATTACACCCTCTGTACAACAATGATATCTCTCCTGAGATAAGGAGACCAAAACTGTATGTGATACTCCAGGTGCAATGTGGGACCAACGCAACACATGGACTGCAGTGGTTCAAGAAGGCAGCCCACCACCACCTTCTCAAGGGCAACTAATGATGGACAATAAATGCTGGCCAGCCAACAACACCTACATCCCACAAGTCAAGAAAACATTTCCTCAAAAATCTCCAAGATTTCCCATGTATAAATCTATGCTGATTACTCCCATTCAAATCATTATTATCCAAGTGTCCATTTATCACATTCTTTATAATAGATTCTAGCATTCCTCTAATATAGATGTAAGGCTAACAGGTCAGATGTTTCCAGTTTTCTATCTTGCTCCCTTCTTAAATTGTAGGATGACAATTGCTAGCTTTCAGTCTGCAGGAATCTTTTCAGAATCTACAAAATTTTGGAAGTCAAGCATCAATGAACCAACAATCTCTATAATTACCTCATTCAACAACCTGAGATGTTTTAGTTCAGGTCCTCGATTTTCATTCCAATTAATTTCTCCTGGAACCTGGAAGTCCAGCGAAAATAACATGGAAGAAATTTAGTCAAAAAATGACAACATCCTGTATTCTAGAGATAACTGGACAGGGAGAGAGGCACACTATTTTGTGGAGTTGGAAATAAGTATACTTACCGGAAAACAAGATCAAGTTTTAAAGCTCTATTTAAACTCTAAGGTCATTGAGGAGGAATATTGTTTTAAGTCCAGCCTGAGGAAATAGGTAGTGAAGGGGTGAAATTAAAGTCTATGATGCAGAGTCTTTGATGAGAATCAAGTAAAATGGTTTTACTCTTACTGATGTTATTTTGAGGGAAGATGTCACTCATTCATGACTAATAGTCATGGAGCCGAATAAGGTAAGAAAAAGATACATTTCTTGCCATCAGCACATATAGATTGAACACAACTTTACAGGTTAAGCTGAATTTTGCTGTAAAAGTAAAGATGAGGTTAATGATATTCACTGTCACATATGTGCAAATTGGACAGTGTTTCTGGAGACAGCCTATGCTCAGTGAAGCACAAAAATTTGAATGCTGCTGTCTAAACTGTGCAACTCCTCCAAAAACTCGATCTAAAGGACATACTTTCATCTGGTCCACATTGAAATGAATCAAGAGGTCGTAGATTGTTGTCTTAACTCATATATATGCACTAAAATTAATAAAATAGTTTGGGTTTGCCATTCCAGTCTAATGATTGTAATGTGATTGATGTGGTATACGTGAACTTTCAAAAGGCATGTCTCTGCTCTTACTATACTTGCCATAAAAATTAGCCATTGGGAAAACTCAATGTGGGAATGAGAATGGATTCTTAGTGGGTTTAACTCACTTCTTGCTTTAAATGACATCCATATTGAACATAGGGCATCAACATCTCGGACACGCTCCATTGCCACTGGCTGCACACACCCCACATCCACAGACATTAGCATCTGATATGGGCCAATCTCAATGAACACTCATGGGATCTATCTGACCACCTAAAGGAGACTTCTGCACTTCAATGATGCACCAGTAGCTATATTTGTAATACTGGAACAAGGGCATTTTGCTGTCAGGGATTGAACTATGCTTAATCTTTGAGCTGTCCAATGGCTGTCAGAGTGCTCACTTTCTCTGAGTCTACATTAATGTTCACAGCATCCTTGCTTTGCCTTGCCTAGGCTGATAAGTAGCAGATAGAGTTCAACCCTGAAAAGTGTAAAGTGATTCAGTTTGGAAGGTTGAATTTGAATGCAGAATACAGGGTTATTGGCAGGATTCTTGGCAGTGTGGGGGAACAGAGCAATCTTGGGGTCCATAGATCCCTCAATGTTGCCACCCAAGTTGATAAGCGTATGGTATGCTGGCTTTCATTAGCAGAGGGATTGAGTTTAAGAGCCGCGAGGTTATGCTGCAGCTCTCTGGAGCCTTGGTTACACCACACTTGGAATATTGTTTTCAGTTCTTGTCGCCTCATTTTAGGAAAGATGTGGAAACTTTAGAGAAGGTGCAGAGGAGATTTACCAGGATACTGCCTGGACTTGAGGACATGTCTTATGAAGAAAGGTTGAGAGAGCTAGGGTTTTTCTCATTGGAGAGAAGAAGGATGAAAGGTGGCTTGATAGATGTGTGCAAGATGATGAGAGGCACAGATAGAGTGGCTAGCCACAGACTTTTTCCCCCTGGCACAAATGTCTATCATGAGACAGCATAAGTTTAAGGTGATTGGAGGACTTTTTAAGGGAGATATCAGAGATAGGTTCTTTACACAGAGAGTGGTGGTCGCATGGAATGCACTGCCAGCAGTGGTAATTGAGCCAGATACATTAGGGACATTTAAGCGACTCTTGGATAGGCACATGGAAGATAGTACAATGAATGGTATGTTGGTTAGTCTGATGTTAGGATAAAAGATTGGCACAACATCGAGGGCTGAAGGGCCTGTACTGTGCTGTACTGTCTACGCTCTATGTTCTACAGATTCCGGCAAAGTAAGTAAAGGGCAGCACCTGAAAGCAAAAAAGGCCCTGTTCAAGGCTTTCAGAGTCGGGATTCTGTCCCAATAAGACCATAAGACCACAAGAAATAGGAGGGGAAGTAAGGCCATTCGGCCCATCAAGTCCACTCCGCCATTCGATACTGATGGGCATTTCAATGCCACTTACCACACCCTCCCCGTTTCAGTTAATTTCTTGTGAGATTGAGAATTTATCAATCTCTGCCTTGAAGACATTTAATGTCCCATGCTCCATTGCACTCTGTGGCAATGAATTCCACAGGTCCACCACTCTCTGGTGAAGAAATGTCTCCTCATTTCCGTTCTAAATCAACCCTCTCTAATTCTAAGGCTGTGACTACGAGTCCAAGTATCCCTGCCTGATGGAAACAATGTCCTGGCGTCCACCCTTTCTAAGCCATGTATTATCTTGTAAGTTTTTATTAGATCTCCCCTCAATCTTCTGAACTCTAATGAATACAATCCCAGGATCCTCAGCCGTTCATCGTATGTTAAGCCTACCATTCCAAGGATCATCCGTGTGAATCTCTGCTGGACACGCTCCAGTGCCAGTATGTCCTTCCTGAGGTGTGGAGCCCAAAACTGGACACAGTACTCCAAATGGGGCCTAACCAGAGCCTAACCTCAGCAGCACATCACTCCTTTTACATTCCAACACTCTTGAGATAAATGACAACATTACATTTGCTTTCTTAAGAACGGACTCAACCTGCAAGTCAACCTTTAGAGAATCCTGTACTAGCACTCCCAGATCCCTTTGTACTTTGGCTTTATGAATTTTCTCAGTGTTTATAAAATAGTCCATGCCTGTGTTCTTTTTTCCAAAGTGTAAGACCTCGCATTTGTTCATATTTAATTTCATCAGCCATTTCCTGGACTACTCTCCTAAACTGTCTAAATCTTTCTGTAGCCTCCTCACCTCCTCAGAACTACCTGTCTGTCCATCAAACTTCATACCATCGGCGAACTTCGCCAGAATGCCCCCAGTCCCTTCATCCAGATCATTAATATATAAAGTGAACAGCTGCAGCCCCAACACTGAACCCTGCGGGACACCACTTGTCACCAGCTGCCATTCTGAAAAATAACCTTTTATCCCAACTCTCTGCCTTCTGTCAGACAGCCAATCCTCAATCCATGCCATTAGCTCACCTTGAACACCATGGGCCCTCACCTTACTCAGCAGTCTCCTGTGAGGCACCTTGTCAAAGACCTTTTGGAAGTCTAGGTAGATAACATCCACTGTATTTCCCTGGTCTAACCTCTTCATAGAATTCTAACAGGTTTATCAGGCAGACCTTCCCTTACTAAATCCATGCTGACTTGTTCTAATTCGGCTATGCATTTCCAAAAATTTAGAAATCTCATCCTTAACGATGGATTCTAGAACTTTACCTGCAACTGAGGTTAAGCTAATCGACCTATAATTTTCCATCGTTTGTCTTGATCATTTCTTGAACAAGGGGGTTACAAAAGTGATTTTTCAATCACCCGAGACTTTCCCTGACTCCAGTGATTTTTGAAAGATTACAACCAAACCTCCATTATTTCTTCAGCCACCTCCCTCAGAACGCTAGGGTGTAGCCCATTGGGGCCAGGAGATTTGTCAACTTTTAGACCTTTTAGTTTATCAAATACTTTCTCTTTTGTAATGGCCACCATACTCAACTCTGTCCCTTAACTATCCTTAATTGTTGGGATATTACTCATGTCTTCCACAGTGAAGATTGACACAAAGTATTTGTTATGTTCTTCAGCTATTTCCTTATCTCCCAACACTAGCCTTCCTGAAACAATTTGGAGCAGTCTAATCTCTACTTGTACCTCTCATTTGTTTCTTATGTACTGATAGAAACTTTTAGTATCATTTCTAATATTACTTGCCAGCTTACCTTTGTATTTGATCTGTCCTTCCTTATTTCTCTCTTTGTTATCCTCGGTTTGTTTTTGTAGTCTTCCCAATCTTCTGATTTCCCAGTGCTCTTGGACACTTTATAGACTCTCTCTTTTTCTGTGATACATTTCCTGAGTTCTTTTGCCAGCCATGGTTGTCTAATTCCTCCTCCCCCCCCCCCCCCACCCCGCCCCCCCCGCCTCTCCCTCCCTCCACTCCCCCTTTCCCAACCCCCCCAATAATCTTTCTTTTCTTTCGGACGTACCTCTGTACTGTGTCCTCAGTTACACCCAGAAACTCCTGCCATTGTTGCTCTACTGTCTTCCCCACTAGGCTCTGCTTCCAGTGGATTTTCGTCAGTTCCTTTCTCATGCCCCTGTAATTACCTTTATTAACTGTAACACCATTACATCCGATTTTGCCTTCTCTCTTTTGAACTGCAGACTGGACTCTACCATATTGTGATCGCTGCCTCCTAAGTGTTCCCTGAGTTTAAGATCTTTTATAAAGTCTTGCAACAAGAACATGCATCCCATCCTGATCCTTGATGTTCATCTTGATCGTTTCTAGCGTTTTCAGTGCTGTTTTGTTCCTGATATGACAGAGGGGCAAGTATACCAGCAGATGAAAATATGTGGCACGAACATTTCTATTGGTGCAGTTGGAGAACTTTATCAAGCCAGAGACTAGGATGCACAGAAGGCATGTAGAGCTGGTAGTATTACAGATCAGGGTGGGCAGGGACAAGTGGGAAAGAAAGGTTGGGACATTTTTCATTGAGCGTAGGAGATTGAGAGATGGTCTTAAATAAGTTTACAAAATAATGAAGGGTATAGATAGGTTTAATGGTTGTTGTCTTTTCTCTAGGATGGGGATTTCAAGACCAGGGGCACATTTTTATGGTGAGAGGAGAGAGATTTAAAAATGACATGCAGAGCAAATTTTTTATACAGCAGTGGTTTGCATGTAGAATGAACCTCCTAAGAAAGTAATGGGTGTCAGTACAAATTACAAAGTTTAAAAGGCATTTGGATAAATACATGAATAGGAATGTTTTGGAGGGAAATGGAGCAAGAGCAGGCAGGTGTGCTAGTTTAGTTTGGTATTTGGTTCGGCATGTACCAAAGAGACTGTTTCTGTGCCAAATAATTCTATGACGCATCTGTAGTTATTTCAGCTTTTATTTAATGTAATCATTATTTCCTTTACTGAAAAAAAAATCAATTCAAGTTCCATTCTCATATTAGGATGTGTGATTAGGGCTGAATCTGTTGTGGGATAGGTTGACACTCTGAAACCTAGGGAATGCTTACCTGGGGATGTCATCCTTTTGAGGCAATATTCTACTGAGATTCTGTCTGCCACATTCTCTAGTGAATATTAAGTAAGAGTGTAAAATTCTTCAGATGGCATGATCAATGTTACTGCACCAACTAATGCAAACAATGGCAGATTGATTACTTATTTAATTGTTAATGCCTGGTATAATGTTACGTACAAAATAGTCTCCATTTTTATTACAAAGCAACAAATATTGCACTTACAATTTCATTGTCTGTGTTGAAATCTGGACATTTCTGTGAAATATGATGAAGCCTGGTGTTGATCAAATTCTTTATTTTCTTTAAACTAAAACCTGAAGCTGTATTACTTCAATATTAATTTATGTTGTCTGAGATATAATCAGTAACAAAATCATGTTTCAGCAACTTTTTGTCACTGCAAGAGAGATTGCTTTTCTCTTCTTGTCAGTTGAAAATGCTGACAGTACCCTTGTTTTTCTCAAACTGAGAAGCAAAATATGGCTGTTTGGGAAGGTAAATTCTGCTCAATGCATTAGTTTCAGTGTGCATGCAGAGACCTGTCTTTCCACTTTGTAATGCTGCTCATAAATGTGACTGTTGTACTCCACAAAATCATTATTCATTTGGAAATAGTGATGTAGTGGAATCATTGGTATGAGATACCCAGTTCCAGTATACCCATGACTTTCAGAATGATTTTGCTGACTTTTTAAGAAAATGTAAATACAAGTAAACCTTTATAAATAATTAAAGGGGTTCAGGGAATCACATGCATTCTTTTTAAATTTAAACTTAAACCATTTGTCTTCCAAGATGCATGAAATGTCAAACAATGTGTTCTTACATTTTCTCGGAGATCTTGCACATAATGTAAGGATACTTACCTGATAAGCTGCTTATTTTATGTTGCTATGGCACATAAATTGCCCTCACACTACTATTGAAATACCTTCACTTATCTGGTTTCGGAAACACTCCTCCATTTCTCGACCATCTCCTTTTGTTCTTTATTTATTATTAGGTAAAAGCCAGCAGGCAAATCTTCACCCATAAAAGTAGATTATTGTCACTGTTGGGATACAGGAAACTGTTACTTTCTTCTTACATTTCTAGGTGCAACTTATTATGGGGGAATAATGTATGTTCAGTTAGTAACATTTTTGTAAAGTGGCAATGTTTTTTTAAACAGAATGCCATACTATCATCAAGAAGTGCATGGAAGGCTTAATTTTAGTTAAGTATTTACTGTCAACATCTAAGAAATCCTACAAAATAAGTGCACTCCTAAGGATTAGTTGAGTTCCCCTAACTCTCATGATTAGGAACAATTCCAAAGGGTAGTGAAAAATGACTGAGAAAAGGAAAGGTTAAACACACTCTAAGGTCCAGTCCTGAAGTAATGGAACAACTATGGCAAATTTTATTTGACTAAATCTTTCCACCGTATTTTGGAATCTTCATGATGAAACAGCAGCTTATATTTATAGCATAGCCTTCAATGCAATGAAACATCTGAAGGCATTTCACAGAGGTATTGTGAAACAAAGTATGATGCCCAGCCACATAAGTAGATATTAGATCAGATGAATAAAATAAGTCAAAGATGTAAATCTCAAGGTGTGTTTTAAATGAGTATTAGAGGCAAGTAGGGAGGATATTTAAACTTTGGGGCCTAAACAACTGAAAGCACAGCCACCCAATGGTGCAGCAATTGGGAATACAGTAGATGTCAGATTTAGAAAAAAACACTATGTTGGAAGATTGTGACACTAGAACAGATTACAGAGATAGCGTGGGTCAAATTTGAAAGCAAATGGCGAGAATTTTAAAATCAAGAGATTGCTTGACCTGGAAACAATGCAGAGAAATGAACACAGGGATGATTGGGGAATGGGACTTGCAATGAGTTAAAACACAGGCAGCAGAGTTCTGGATGACCTCAGGTTCAAAGAAGATAGAAGGTGGGAAGGCAGCAGGAACTCATTGGAGTGTTTGTAAGGAGAAATAACAAAACCATTTACAAAAGTTTCAGCAGCAAATATGCTGAGACAGGGATGAAGCTGGACAGTTGTAAAGGTGGAAATACATGGTTTTCTTAGTGGCACAAGATTAAAGTGGGCGGCACGGTGGCACAGTGGTTAGCACTGCTGCTTCACAGCGCTTGAGACCCGGGTTCAATTCCCGCCTCCGGCAACTGACTGTGTGGAGTTTGCATGTTCTCCCCGTGTCTGCGTGGGTTTCCTCCGGGTGCTCCGGTTTCCTCCCACAGTCACAAAGATGTGCAGATCAGGTGAATTGGCCATGCTAAATTGCCCCTAGTGTTAGGTAAGGGGTAAATGTAGGGGTATGGGTGGGTTGCGCTTCGGCGGGTAGGTGTGGACTTGTTGGGCCGAAGGGCCTGTTTCCACACTGTAATGTAATGTAAAATATAATGTAAAATGTAATGTAATCTAAAGTTGAAGGCTCATCTAGGGATCAAATGTAACACCAAGGTTGCAAAGGGATTATTACCTCTAGCTTAGATATGAGTTTAAAATTTTTAGTCAACCACTTCAAGCATATTATGATACTCCTTCAGGGCAGGGGACATGAACTCATCATCTGGGCCACAGACAGGGATACTACCACTGAGCAACAAGACCGTGGTGGATTCTAAAGTTGCGGATGGCCTAAGGTCTTGAATGGTAAGTCATAAAACTGTAATCAAAGCAATTGGAAGACAAAATATTTGCACATGAACTTCTTGTAAGAAATGGGTTTATTCAATAAATGAATCGTAGTGTATTTAAAAAATATAGGCCGCAGGAAATCTCAAGAAATATTTCTTCATCAGAAATGTTATAGATTTTCAAAACAAGTATGACCTTTGAAATTGTTTTCTAGTGAAAAGGTAGAAGGCTTGCCTAAATCTCATGTTACTTTTGAAATCAGTTTCTAAATGCTCCCCCTTCCACAATGAGAATGTCACAGGTTTGAAACGCAGTTGTTATACAATGAATGCTGCAGGATTGGAACGAAAAGCGAAAATGATGAGATTTATAAAATGTCTTTCGGGGTTTTATTCAGTTCTTAAATACAATTATTTTGTTGTCGACTAACGAATATTACGCTATTTACAAATATACAGTAGAACGTGGTCTAACTTAGAGAACAACTTATGATTGAAGCTTTGAATACAAAAGCTGTTGTGTTCGGCGGTGGAAGCGGCCAGACTGAAGGCCTGCGGCTTGAGGGTTTAAAGTACGTGATAAACCGGCTGGCTGGGAGTGGTGGGCTGCGAGGAATCGCTGACAGGCGGAGACATGGTCCGTCCATCCTGACCTGAAACAGGACAGCGCTCCAGGGAAGGTGAAATCCGCTCCACTATGTTGGACAGGTAGTCCAGACTGGAAACAGCCAGACCTCGGCTGCTGGAACAAACTATAGAAAAACAGAAATCGATCATGTGGCGATAAATGTGCAAACTTTATCAAACAAATAATATACAAGTAACATTTTGTAGAAATGTGCTTGACAAAAAAAAGCCCCATTGTTCCATTCAGCTATCCCAAACTAATTCCACAATTCCAGTCTCATTCATAAAATTGCATTTATATAGTTCTTACTGGGTATGGAATCGCTTGACAGCCAGTGAACTATTTTTTGTAACGTAATCATTATTGAAATATAGGAAAGGTGATGGCCACTTCACAAGCCGTAAAGATCCAACAAAAAGGCACTATGTTGATGACCAGGTAATACTATTTTGATGGAAGGATAAATATTCACTACGGAAGAGATTGCTCTCCTGCTTTTCCCTCAAATAGTGCCATGGGATCCTGTATGTTGGCCGAGGAGGATAGTCAGGATCCTTATTCTATCATCACAAACATTGTACCTCTGACAGTACAGAGTTGGAAGGTTAGCCCTGATAGTTTGTGCTCGAGGAAGACAGCCAAATTAAGACTAAAACACTTCTCAAATTTTTAACTGGAGAGTCTCATGTGCTTGTCATAAACTGCGCCTTAGAAGTTAATATCTAAATTCGTCAGTTTCAAGGTAGATTTATGATGAGATGTAAAATGATTTCACAAGAACATTAAAATGTACCGTTCTGTAATTCCGAACAATGAATGCGGTCAAAACTGACGTTCCTTCTAGACCAGACGGGGCTGTTGCATCCCATCTGCAAAAAAAACCAAGGATATCAAAATAAAATCTTCCAAACCTTTCAGTTAAACCTTTATATAAATTCACCGTAACAAGTGACTTTATAGTGTATCCGTCAGGAGGCCTGGATAAGTAAAACAATGATTACCCCTGGACGGAAATAAGCCCATCTGTTCATTAGACATAGTTGGTTTCTTTGCCACACCATGGTTTTCTCACATAAAGCATGAGGCCTGTCTATTTGCCTGTACAGAAATGTGCATTGCGTTATCCATGGAAAATGAATTGCATGTCTCTGCAGTTAACGGAAGCTACATTAATTGTGCCAGGTCAGATTTTCCCATACTAAATTCATATTAAAGCTTTGGCTCCGATTGTCAAAACGTAGCGCTGTAAGAATGTTTCACTAGTTGTTGTTTCAAATAACACAGCCTTTAGCTTGCTGCTGTTCTCGGCTCCTGTGGAGAGCAAAATGTGCAGAGGTGGGAAAGTCATCATCCCCGCATCCAAAGAGATCAATGTGTGTGGCAGCAACTTTGACTGAAGTGGCGAGAAGAAGCAGTCGGTCACACATAATGAGAGCCAGGCGCCACCTAAATCAAACCTGAGCTCCACAGAACATTTCATCTAATTTCCAGCGAGGACTAATGAAGTTGTTGAACTGTAACTCCTCACCTTCCCTTTCCCTTCCCAAGTTAAATCAGGGAATAAGTCACAGAAAAAAAGACTCCGACAACTGTGAATGCAACTTTTTGACTATTCTCCTTGCTGTCCCCTTCCTCCGTGGTTTCCCTTATGCCGTTTTGTGAACGCCGAACCCATCCTCAGAGTTAAAACATGGATAAAGATTGAGCTGGTTGGGGCTGCAGCACAGTGCAGTTATTCTGATGTTAATTGGGAAAAGTAACGGAAAGTCAGTTCACTGATAAGCGAATTGAAATCTTGGATGCACCTGAATAAACAACCTGATTGTTAATTACTTAGGACACTACAGTGCTCTCTTGGACAGTACTGATGGATTACTCGTTTTTAAAGACACCGTATCGGTTTTTTTTTAAGTAGTATTTTGGTAATTGCTCATTTACGTTCACGACTATTTGAGATTCAAATGCATGTGGTAAAATCAATCTACTTGACCAGAAGGGTAACAACGAGTTCCGTTTGTTAACCATTGCAACCATTTAATTTGTGAAGCCAATGAGCTGGTATCATTTCAGATTTTACACGAAAGGAGATGTCAGACAAAAGAGTGTTTCCTTATACACCGTTCATCATTCTTCATCGGAAAGACAAAACAAGGGCATCAACTGCAAAGCTCTGATGAAATGACAAAGCCGCTTTCCCGAACAGACTTGTAATCGGTATGTTACACCGATACAGACCAGGTATTACTTCAGGACGCGAAGGCGAAAACTTTATGGGCAAGTATTTTAATTAGGAATGGATCACCAAAACCATATGTTCTCGACCTGCATTTGTAATACAAAGAAACACACTGAGCTAATGTCATAAACAGACGGTCGCGCTGCATGTTAGATCTGTCAGGGTGAGTGGGTAGATCGATCATTGGAACGACCGAGAGAAACAAATGAATCAAACAGAATGATTCTGAACCAGATGCTGATTCGTACCATTTTTCTCCTCGTTAATACAGACAACTTCATGCAGTGCATGCTGTTTCAATTCTGCAAGAATACATATGTATATTAATTCTGTGTGTGTTAGAGAAGGGGATGCGGATTAATAAATTGTTGCTTACCACTTCGTCCGAGCAGTTGGACGTGGGACTTGCTGGCTCTGAGCTGACATTGTCAGGGAGACTGTAGTAACTCGCCACTTGTTCCCTCAGGAGCTCCTGCAGACTCTCGATGTAACTGATAGCGTTTCTCAGAATCTCCACTTTAGGCAGCCTCTGGTTCGGGTTGGAGCTGGTGCACCTCTTCAGCGTCTCGAAAGCCTGGTTGACTTTCTTAAGCCTCCTCCTTTCCCTCATGGTGGCCGCCTTCCGCCTGTCGGTGCTGGAACTTTTCCGCTTGCAGGCTTTGCATGCCCAGAGGAGACAGTGGCCCGCAGCCTGGTGGTGGCTGCTCGGGGCCCTGACATGTTTCTCTTCCTCCGGCCCGCGGGACTCCAACTTATTATCTCGAAACACAAGTGCGCCGTGCTCAAACTCATCTGGCTCCTCGGGCGACGAGAGGCAAGAATGATCATAAAACAGGTCAGACGGAGAGAAGTGGCAGTCGACCATAATATCCATAATGAAATCCAACAGGTTTGGCTGTTGCTCAGAACTCGCCCAGCCTCTCGGTACAATTAAACGAGGCGATGGAGTTTTAAGACAAACCTCGGTAAGGGTCAGAGAAAAGTGCCCTGAACGTCCACAGTAGAGCTCTTTATATACACGCTGGGATTTGTTACACGGCTAACATCCAGTCCGCCCCGCCCGCCATTAACCCTAGATCCATCCCATGGGACATCATTTTAACCTCTTGTTGGGTCGGGAAGATCTCCCACAAGGCAAATAGGACCAACATTGAACCAACAGGCAAGAAAATTACTTCTGGACCAGGTTGAAGCGAACCAGAAAATGAACGATCACTCTCTATTTGAACAGATTTGTGCTGAAACCTAATAAGATGCAAATAACAAATAATCCATAAAACCTGAGATATTATTATGGTCAGTAACCCATTGGCGGGTGCATCAATAAATTTACTTAATGTCCTGCAGCATTGCTGCATCCGATGAGGTTTTAGTACCATTCATGTCCCACTGGCTGATTTCTGCTTCAGAAAAAGAAAAGTGCTAAACGAGTTTATGTTGTATTCGGTGTACTTGACTACACAATTCACAATCAATAGGGAAAAAAAAACTGCTGCGTAGACACATCGGCTAGTCATTACCGTTGGATAGGTTTTCCCGTTACAATTCTGTTTCTCTGACCAACAACATTTCAATGTTAGGGGGCGGGGGTGTTGTGAAGTTAAAGCTTATCAGCATAATCTCCCAGCAGAGTCGCTTTAAATGTCGACATTTGAAATTACATCAACAAATGTAATTGCTGGTCGCGTTGGGGCTTTATTCATATAAATCCGAGAACACTCATTTCAAATGGGTGCAACGGCGAACTTTTACAGAGCGCCTCTGCAATAAAACACGCCATGAGGTTGTGGCTTTCTCTTTAAGACCAAATGTGTTTTCCCCGACAGTGTAGCGCTCTTGAAGAGTGCGAGTCAGACCAAACTTGCCCCACCTTCAGGCACGCTGCAGATTGGGAGCCAGCAGTTTTACTGCTCCCCCGGGTACGCTCATTTCACGGTTGAAGCAAATTCCCACCGTTACAGATGCGGGCCAGCTGCACCTACACCAGTCCCCTTGAAGGTGCGAGTCTCTCCTTCACCAAAGTGTCAGGCAAAGTCACAGTCCGTGCTGACCAAACACTCCCAAAGTGTAAACGGCTCAACGAAGCTCTTAAGTGATCGTCGAATTGGCAACGACGGTTAACGAATCCGAACTGTGCTGTGAGCCCATTTGGCTGTAATGTCATTTCATTTGTCGAATTTTCTGTCAAAATGTCGGAGTTGGTTTATTTTCGTTCACACTTGTCTTAGTTTAAACACACCCCGAGCTGTTAGGACACACCAGTTTGTTATTTGAAAAACAGCAAAACTTAGTCAAAATACTACATGCTGGCGAGTATTTAAACACATTGAGAGTTGTTTGTTCAAATGGTCCTTAACCTGCTTTAAAGCTGTTAGCCTCTTTGTGTAGTAAGGTTACACTGACTCCTCGGGCAACACTTGCAGCTCCTTTGGGACAAATAGCGGTGGCTTTAAGGAAGCGCCACTTTACAGCAACGACTTGGTGTGTTTATTTCGAAGTCCGTTATCAAAACATGACCAGGCTTTAGGCTCAGAACAGCGAGGGTGAACGCACAACATACAGACCAGGAGGTTGTTGAGGAAGTTGACTCTTACTCTTTGCTGATTGGGGGAACTGAGGCACTGAAATTCTCTCCGAAAAAAAACTCCCAACAAACGCAATCTTTCAGTGGTACCTGTTAGACGGCAAGACCAAACCTCACCAGCCCATTCAGCATTTGAACACCACAATCAAAAATACCTCTTGTTTTCTCCTTATAATCGAAACCCACTCTTTGTAATTCACTCCTTCACAAGTTTATGTATTGACACATGGTGCAGAATCAAATCACATCTTATCTGACCTGACACCAATTGTTACAGTGAACCTGAGAATGTAACTTTCAAAAAGTTTGGTGATTTACATATGAAAGAAGTGAAACTATCATGGTCATTCTAATAGATCAGAGACTTAACAAACAATGAAGGTATTTTTCAATGTATAATTTCAGTTACATCACACTGTAAACTTTTGCTATAAATTCTGTGTCTTACAATTGTGTCCTCCACAACCACTCCGCTCCGAAAGCTCCAATTAAACCTGTTGGACTATAACCTGGTGTTGTGTGATTTTTAAATCAAACCATTGGCAACGTTTAATGATTATGCTAACAACTAATGTTCTTTTTGCTCGACTTAAGAGTCTGATCTCCCACAACCGATGTTGAGTGCGTTAAACCATTTGCACTATCAAATAAACTTCTCATGCACCCTGTAAAACCAAGTGTCTCAAAGCTCATTGAATGCTTATGTCTCCCGGTTTTTGTCCGCATCCCATTTAAACAATTTGGACCTGCTCAATCGATTTGAAATTAAGTGGAAGTCTCGCTGATTGTGAGTCAGAAACACAAGGACTGCCCAGCGCGCGTCCCAACTTTCATGGGGAGTGCAGCCAGGATTTGCATTACATCTGTCAGAACGTTTGGAGACGTGTCTTTGCGACCTTTCCCCATATCTCGCGAACTAACATTCAGGCCTACATTCAATCCGTTTAGTACTTGGCTGGGACAGCTGAAGAAGACATTGAGTTTTGCTGTTCTAACCGCCTTCCAAGAGAGATCAAAGTAAATTTCTTCTCCAAGGCTCCCACAAGGGGGAAGATCTCCCACATTTTCCTTCTGAAGGGCAAACCGGGCCAGCCACTTGCCAACTGTACAATGATTATTACTTTTGCCGAATTTACATGATCATTAAAGTGTTTACAGAAGGTCACGTGCGCTTTAAGAAAAAAACAGTATAGTGCCAGTAAAATACTGCGCTTATACCAAGCAATCAACATATGGATCTGAAGTGGGGTTCTCATTGTACAACGCGAGACTTGTACAGTGACCAGTGTGATCCAACTGCACAGCACTGATCCTTCCGGACTGCCGTGCAAATTCGGAATGTTATCTGACTAGTGAGGAAACTCAATACGCCGCAAGGTTGCGTGGATCCGGCAATCTTACGACTCACGGTGGGCTCCCACAACAGAATGTCTTTTTAAAAAAGACATCCAACATCACATCTCGCCAACAGAAGTTGAAAATTGATGAGTGAACTAACTTCTGATTGTCACTCAACTGTCCCACAAAGAATTACAGTGTTCGGAATCAGAGCATTGCATCTTCTCAGCGTGGACTCTGAAAACATGGCACATGGTTTAACAGCAGTTTGCAGACTTTTGCTGTCTATGCACCAGTCTGCCATCAAGCCTTTGTCCAAACATTTTATCTGAGATTTTCATCGCGAATTATTTTGTTTGTTCTTGCCACTAGTTAATTAATTTTTTAATCAGGAGCGCTGGAAGTTTGGTCGTTTTATGAAATAATCGTGACTGAGCCGTGTTTAAAGTACAAATAAATACTCCCTTTTCGGGTTAAGCATTCGAGATTAGGTTCGGAAAACGAAACCTTGGCTCTGTCTTTAAACACTGTGGACAGCAGATATGATCTCCAACTCGAATCACTTTTATTAGTTTTTCAGCAGAGAATTTTGCAACCAAATCCCTCTGGACAAAACATAGATTGAATCCCGATCTCTGATCTCGTGTACACCAGTACTTGCCTTTTGCATCCATCAGGTGTGTTTACTTTGGATGTAAAGTCAGATACTAATCGTCATAATTAATACCAAACAACCTTTTCAAGAGATTTTTAAAATGAAGCCGGGTTAAAGTTACCAGAGTTTGTTTCTAAAGAGATAATTTTTGTCCAATAGTAATGAATGTTTGTCGCAATTATTAGCAGGTGTTATAAATCTTACCCAATAATAGTGCTGTAGGTAAAAACAATAACTGCAGATGCTGGAAAGCAAATACTGGATTAGTGGTGCTGGAAGAGCACAGCAGTTCAGGCAGCATCCAACGAGCAGCGAATAGTGCTGACGACTCTGCAGTTGTAAACTGGAGTTACAAAGGTATTTTAAAGAGACATTGTGCTACAGTAGACAAGGGATAATGGCCTTTAAACCTTTAAACAATTAAGAAACAAGTAATGGCGTTTTTCAAATAAAGTTTGAATAGTTATCAATGGCAAGTAAATATCAAACGTTAGTGATTCATTTCCCGCGTCAAGTTATACTGGAATATTTATCTTCCCCAAATCCCTGCAACCATTTATTGATAAAAGAAGTCAAATGCATTTTAAAATGTTTTCAAAAACAGTTTGGCTTGACCGTTCTTGAAAGCATGGTTAATACTGTAATTAATACATTCCCCACTTTACAATTTTAACTGTTTACTGAGAGACGTCCAAACCTTAGCAGTCATTGCTGTGAGAATATTCGAAGAGATTGCAAAACACTTTCTCTATTCTGCCTGTTCACCTGCCCTTTGCAAATGTATGGGATTTTCCTGAAAACTGGAAATTAATTCAGGAATGTTGAAGTACCGGTTGTCTTAACAATGGATGCCCTACTTCTGTACTCGCGGGTTCAAGTGGCTGTTGGCGGGGAGGACCGTGGCAGCGAGGGTGACCAGGGTCGGGGACGTGCTGGGTGTCAGAGGCCTGGGCTGGATGCTGCTGCAGGACATAGCGAGCAGGGCAGCGGTAGACGTCCGGTACGTAGCCACCGCCATCCGACACCTCAAAATGGCAGTGCTCGGACCCGACGTAGTGCACCAGTTGGAGGATGTTCAGGTGTGCGGTGGGATCCTGTCCGCGCTCATCCCAGCCCGGACGGAATTTCACATTGGCCCCAAGGTCCCACACTTCCCGCGGGAGCCTGTGCCCCACAACCTGAGCCGCCTCTGGAATTTAAATTTTGTCCCTTTTAAGGTCATAAAAAGGCGGGCCATGTATTGACTGCTGCTGCACACCGTCCACCTCTTCTCCCTCATCCACCGTCCGGACACGCCTTGGCGTGCCCATTTGCCACCGGGCGGTGGGGATCCCCAGTGGAGGGCTCTCTACGCGGGAGTCCTCCCCCTTTCTCTTGGGGATCTGGGGTGGAGGGTGCTGCACGCAGCAGTCCCCTGCAACTGCAGATTGCGGTGGTTCACGGACTCCCAGCCCAACTGCTTGTTCTGTGGTGCTGTGGAGTCCATGGACCATGTGTATATTGGGATTGGGCATTTGCACTCCCTTTTTGATTTTCTTAAAAATCTCCTCCTCTGCTTTTGGTTGCACTTCAGTCCCATGCTCCTGATCTTCGGACATCCTGTATGGAGGAGGGAGGGCAGGTCTGAAGACCTCCTCGTGGGTCTGCTCCTGGGCCTGGCCAAACTGGCTATAAACTGGTCCAGGTAGCAGGCCATGGAGGGGGTCGTTAGGGCCGACTGCCTGCTCCTCTTCCGCGGTTATGTTAGAGCCTGGGTGTATCTGGAAAAGGAGCACACGGTGTCCACCAACACCCTGGAGTTGTTCAGGGAGAGGTGGGCGCCGCAGGGAGTGGAGTGCATTACTTCCCCCTCCAACTCTATTTTGATTTAATACCAGCCCTCCCTTTCACCTTTTGATCACGCAGAGCATTGCCCTTTGATGTGAAGGGCACTGCTTGTCACTGGCCACTCGGGTTTTTCCTTTCTTCCTGGTGGTGGAAATTTGAATAAAGATTTGTGCATCTTGTGTCTTTCACTGTATCTCACACCTGCACACACACAACATGGATGCTGGAGAAAAAATAAGCTCTACCGCAGTTAGGTGGTAGTGTGGGGGTAAAAAAAACAGAAGAAAAAAAACAGGAGTGTTAGAAGTAAAAAAAACAGGAGATTAAAATAAGCACTACTGCAGTCAGGCGGTAGTGTGGGGGTAATAAAAAATATTCAGTGAACTCTTTAATTATTCCTGTAAACATCGTGATTATATCTTTTAAAAAAATTCCATACTTCAACAGTGAATTTAATCCATCCTGGTCAAAAAGAATCTTACAGCACAGAAGGTGTCATCTTACCTCTGCAGGCTCTTGTAGCAGCCATTTGTACTCTGTCACATTTCCATACAATCCAACAAATGATTCTTTTTAAAGTATTAGTGCAATCCCATTTAAGAACTCAATGTGTAAAATTAAAGCTCATGGGATTTGGTGTCATGTGTTGCGATGGATAATAAATTGGTCAGCAGACAGGAAACAAACAGTAGCAATAAATGGGTCTTCTGCTGAGTGACAGGCAGTGGCTAGTGGGGTTCTGCAGGGATCAGTACTAGGACCACAGCTATTCACAAAATATGTTAATGATTTAGGTGAGAGAATGGCATGTAATATCTCAAAATTTGTAAATGTGAAAGGGTGAGCTGTGAGGAAAATGCAGAGATGTTGCAGTGTGATTTGAACATGCTGTGTAAGTGGGCAAATGATAGCAGATGCAGTAAACTGTGGATAAATGTGAGGTTATCCACTTTGGTAGCAAAAATAAGAAGGCAGATTATTATTTGAATGGCTATAAATTGAGAGAGGGGAATATTTAATAAGATCTGAGTGTCATTGTGCAGCAGTCACTTTGCTGCAGCAGGCAGCAAAGAAATCAAACGACAGAGCGGGAGGATTTGAGGAAAGGAAGAAGGATGTCTTTGTGTCATTATGCAGGGCATTTGTGAGGACGCACCTGAAATATTGTCTTGGTCTTCTGATCTGAGGAAGGACATTCTTGCTATAGACGAAGTGCAATGAAAATTTACCATATTGATTCTTGGGATGGCAGGATTGATATATGAGGAGAGATTGAATTGGTTAGCAGTGTATTTACTAGAAATTAGGAGAATAGCAATGGGGGGAGCTCATAGAAATGTATGACATTCTAACTGGACTCGACAGGTTACACGCAGGAAGGATATTTTTGATGGTAGGGGAGTTCAGAACCAGGGTCATACCTTAAGGATAAGCGGTAAACCTTTCAGGACTGAGATGAGGCGAAAACTAATCTTCCCCCACCTGATGAAGGAGCGGTGCTCTGAAAGCTAGTGCTTCCAATTAAACCTGTTGGACTATAACCTGGTGTTGTGTGATTGTGTGAGAGTGATGAGCCTGTGAAATCGACTGCCGCAGAAAGTGATTGATGCCAAAACATTCCGTGTCTTCAAGAAGATAAAGGGAGTAGCTAAAGGGATCAAGGGTTGGGGAGGGGGAGGTGTGTGCGAGGTTGGGATTAGGATATTGAGTTCAATGATCAGATGTGATCATATTGAATGGTGAAGCAGGCTCAAGGGGTTACATGGCCTACTTTTTATATCTTCTATGTTTTCTTTATCTCTAATTCCAGTTTGAAAGATACCATTAACTCTGTTTCCACTGTCCTTCCAGCCTATGTATTCCTGATTGTAACAACTCATTAACTATATTCTTACAATTCTTTCTGCCAATTGCATCAAATTTGAACTTCGGACTGACCAACCCTTCTGCCAGTAAAAACGTTTACTTTATCAAATCTCATCATGATTTCAATCAAAGTTTCAGTTTACCTTCTCTGCTTTAGGGTAATGATTCCAATGCTCATTGGGATAAAAATATCAACTTGAATTGCTATGATACTTTTAATAAAGTAAACCATCCAAAGATACTTTGCAGGTGGGTTATAAGGCATAATTTGACACTGAAAATTACATAGATATGTCGGTGACTATATTTAATATAGAGATAAGTAAGTTATTGATCAACAAGGGAATCAAAGGTTATGGGGAGAAAGCAAGATAATGGGGTAGAAAAACCTATCAGTCATGATTGAATGAGCAGACTCGATGAGCCAAATAGCCTAATTTCTGCTCCAATGCCTTATGGTCTCACGGTGGTGTTATGGATCAGATTAAACCCGTTCAAAATAAAGAAGGAGATAGGTTAATTTTTTATCTTACTTAAAGGCAAATGTAAGGCACTGTGTTCAAGATTGATTGATTCTTGATTGGTCCACTACTAGGCTTTAAGCAAAACATACTTTATTCTAACAACATAGTTAAAATAGAAACAGAAAAAAAAATTGACATAACTTTAACTCTATTGAAATACTTAATAAAATGAGAGGAATAGATAGAGTTAATAGCCAGAGACTTTTCCCCAGGGCAGGATTGACTGGTACGAGAAGTCATAGTTTGAAGATATTAGGAGGAAGGTATAAAGGAGACGTCAGGGGTAGGTTCTTTAAGCAGAGAGTTGGGAATGCATTGCCAGTTGAGGTGGTGGAAGCGAAGTCATTTAAGCGACTGTTGGACATGCACATGGATAGCAGTGAATTGAGGGGTGTGTAGGCTAAATTACTATATTTTACATTAGGATTAAGTCTAAACACAACATTGTGGGCCTAAGGGCCTGTTCTGTGCTGTACTTTTCTATGTTCTATGTTCTAAATAATATTTTATTTAACTACTAATCATGAACTATTCTAATATAGCAGCACCTCATAAACACCCTTGGCAAAGACAAATTCAGCAAAACAGGTCTTCCTCACTTGCGATGTCCTCGAGTCCATGAGAAAACACCAAAAGAAACAATCTAACAGCAGAGAGAGATCTCAAGCTTTTTGCTGTAGCAGAGAGAGAGCTATATCTATCAGCTTCAACAGCCAAAAATCCAAAATTAAAGCAAAACTAAAACACTGGGTCCATGTTAGGCTGACTCCACCCACTCATGCTTCTTTTGTCTAATTTAAAAAAAGTCTCTGGGAGCTCAAATCTGTTTACCCTACTGCTTCTGAAGCAGACATTCCCTACCACTGGCAACATCTCTCTGCAAGAGTAACACCACAGAACACATCCCTCTTCAGGGTGCAGCATCGTCACAATGGTCCAAAGTTTAAACAAAAAGGTTGACTTTAATGCGAATGGGTGAAAGAGAGGCAAAGCAATCCAGAATTTAGCATCTTGACAGCTAATGGAGTAGTTCAAACTGGGATATTCAAGATGCAAGAATCAGAGGACTCAGATGTTCGACAATTTCGTTTAGCTTTGTGCAGCAGAGACTAAAGAGGTGAGGAAACCTAAAGCTGGAATAGAAAACCCTGCTGACACCTTTAATATTGCAGCGTTGCTAAAACTGAGATAATGTCACCAACATACAGGAATCATGGGTGAGCAGGACATTAGCAGTGGTGTTTCAGATTACCTTAATTTTAGACAGCATAGAACATAGGTTGATCAAGACAGCATTGGGCTCGTGAAGTCAAGAGGTAACCAAGGCATGGATGAGCAGTAGGTCATCAGTAGATTTACTCAAACTGGGGTAACATCAGGGGACGCTGTAGAAGTGGAAATAAAGAGTTTTAGTGATAGCATTGATATGTTTGTTGGAAGCCTGTCTAGGAGTCAAATATAAACAAATATGTGAACATTATGAACAAGAAATTAGGTCAAGAGTGTGTTCAGGAACAGAAAACAATAGTTGGGTTTCCCAGTATTAATTTGGAAAAAATATTTGCTGAAACAGCGCTAGATGTTGAACAAGCATTCTGGCAATTGGGAAACAGTGGAGGAGTCGAGAGAGCTGCTGGTGAGGTGGAGTTCAGTGTCATTAATGTATATTCAGAAAGAAGCATTGATTTTATCACAGAATAGCATGTTGATAGGAAACAGGGAGTAGGCAATGAGATTCCTGAGGGGCTACCAAAGGTATGGTATGGGAGTGAGAATGAAAGCTATTGAAAATGATTCTCCAGCTACGATTAGATAGATCATAATGGAGCCATGCGAGTGCAGTCCCAATTGGACAACAAAATAGAAAGGCAATAGAAGAGAATAACGTGATCAATTATGCCAAATTCTGCACACAGGCAAAGTAAGATTAAATTAGTTCACCTTTATCACAATCGCACGAAATGTTACTTGTGACTTTGTTTTGAGCTATTTTGGTATTCTGACAAGGGCAGCAGCCTGACTGGATGAGTTTCTACATGGAATTCTTTGAATGATCAGTACAAATTTGGGAGCTGACAACACATTTAAGTACTTTGGAGAGGAGAGAAATGTTTGCGTTGGCATGATAAAGTTGTTTTCAAGTCTGAGGAAGCCAAGGATGTTTAAAATTATTTCTTAGGATCTGAGCATTACCATCAAGGCCAGCATTTATACCCCATACCTAAAAGCTCTTCAGATGGTGTTAGTGAGTCAGTTATTCGAACCACTATGGACAATGTGGTGGAAGTGCAACTGCATTGCAGTTGGGAAGGGAATTCCAATGTTTTGACCCAGTGATAGTGAAGGAGAAGAAATATAGTTCTAAATCAATGTGATGAGTGACTTGGATTGGAAATTTCAAGTGGTGGTGTTCCCAAGAATCTGCTGTGTTTTTCTCTTCTAGGTAGTTTGCGTGTTTCAGTGGTGCTGTTGAAAGAGCTAGAGTTAGGGAGAATTATTGCAGTGTGTCTTGTAGGTGGAAAACACTGCTGCCACAGTGCAGTGTGCTAAATGTTTAAAGTGTTTAAGATAAGGACTGATTGTGAATCAAGTGTGATGCTTTATCCTCCATGATATGGAGATTCCTGACGGTTGTCAGAACATTGGAATAGAAGGGGGCAATTCAACCTGTTTAACCTGCCCTATAGTATTATCATAGATGGTTGAACTTGTCAATGCCTCTTACTCTCCCCATCCCCATAGCCCTCTACATTGATCAATGCCTATGGTGAGAAAGCAGAGTTAATTTTTTTGAATCCAGTGACCCTTCTGCAGAACTGGTTACTGGACTCAAAACGTTAACTCTGCGTTTTCTTCACAACTGTTGTGAGACCTATAGATTTTCCTCAGCAATTTCTATTATTGTTTCCAATTTACAATTCCTTGTCTTATTTTAGAAATCCATCCGTCACTACATTAAAAATGGACAAAGACTGAATTTTTACAGCCTTTGCAGTAGAGAATTCCAAAGGTTCACAAAATGTTGTGTAAATAAAATTCTCCTCACGTTGAATCTTGTGCTATCCCCATAATTTTTGAAATGTGTCTCCTGGTTCTAGACTCTCCAGCCAAGGGAAACAATTTACCTGCATCTGCTCTGCCTATTCCTTTAATTTGGAAGGTCTCACTCTTTGATACTTTTGAGAATACAGGCCCAGTTCTCCCAGTCTCTGTTCATAGGTTAGTCTTGCTATCCCAAGAACAAGTCTGGTGAACCTTTACTGAACTGTCTCCATGGCAATACTATCTTTTTGAGATAAGAAAACCAAAGCAGAACAAGCACTCCAGAATCACATTCCTGTATAAGTGAAGCAAGACTTCACTAGTCCTGTACCTGAATTATCCCACAATAAAAGGCTAGCATTCCATTCACTTTCCTGATAGCTTGCTCCATCTGCTGTTGGAGCTCCACTCACCTGTGGAGCAGATTCTCTGATACTGCTGAGTTGTGTCTTTCAGTTAGAGGTCAGCCTGTTTGGAATCAGGAGTTGAGTTGCTCACGATGGAACTTCCAGTCTCTGACTTACTCTTGTAACCACTGTATTTGCAAGGCGGTTTTATTTAGTTTCACAATCAGTGGGAAGCGAGGGCATCAGCTATGATAATCACATTGAATACGAATGGGCTCTGGTTAGATTCTCTTTTTGGAGATGATTGATGTTTGGCATTTGTGTGGTACATGTGTTTTACTGTGGAGAAGGCAATGGCAGCAAACTTAAAGTAAGGGGACAATAAGTAAATGGAGAAAGTGAGGACAGCAGATGCTGGAGATCAGAGTTGAGAGTATAGTGCTGGAAAAGCATGCAAATCAGGCAGCATTTGAGGAGCAGGAATTCTGATGAAGGGCTTATGCCCAAAAAGTCAACTTTTCTGTTCCTGGGAGGCTGCCTGACCTGCCGTGCTTTTCCAGCACCGCACTTTTGGTTAAGTAAATGGAGAAGCATTACTGGTACCAGATAATTTAGAAATAAGGAAGGGAAGTTGGATTGTCAGCAGCTTAGTAGGAATAGGGTTGAGAATTGTGGATCTCATGGACTAGATGAGTTTGGAGAGGGCATGAGGGAAAACAGGACAGCTATTACATAGTTCACAATGAGGACAGGGTAAACTTTAAAGAAAGCTTGGCTTGGTGAGAGGAAGAGAAGGGAATAAATGAGGCAATTGATTGGATTATCTTTGTATTAGTAACAAAGAAGTCCATGAGCTCCTCACACTGTTCATTGAATGTGAAGGTGGAGGAGACAGAGTAGAGTGGTTTAAAATGATGATCTATGGGAAAGAAAAAGAGTTGGGGACTATATTTGCTTTCCAGGACTTTCCTAGAATAACATGTAGTTTCAGCAAATAATACCAACATCTATGAATGCTTCATCCTGATATCTAGAAGCTAAAACAGCTATTCTTCACATCTGTTTGCATTTGGTGATATTGGATTTGTGGGAGTGGTGGGGACAGCCGTACTAAGGAGAATGATCAAGCAAACGGAGAGTAATAGTTTTAATGGGAGGGAGGGCATTAAAGGTAGAGTGGAGAGTGTGCAGATCAGTTGCTGCTGAGGTCTGGGGGCAAATAAAGGGACAAAGATTAGACTTTTGGGATTTTGAAAGTGCATTGGTCAGTGAATTAGGGTTAGTTTTTATAGGGATGGATACAGAAGTACTGTTGGGGCTTAGAAAGGAAGTGTGGGTTGAGAACAATACAAGACCATTTTCAAAGATGGCTTTAATTGTGATGATACAATGGGAGTAATGAGGTTATATGTAATGTTTATGTGAATGTGGGTTAGGGAATGAAAGGTAAGAAGGGCACTGATTCCTGGAAGGAGCATAATGAATTAAGATGAAAATTTGAATAAATCAGGAGGAGGAAACAATCAGAGCAAAGGAAGCAAAGTTATGAAGATATATTGCTAAAAGTATTTTTATTGGACTTTGATGGATATTAGAGTTTGAGGATTTTAAATGAGAAGTTAAAGGGTGAAAAAAAGATGAAATGCTCAAAGATACAAAAAGTCTGGAGGACCAAACTAAGGTGTGATGGCATCAGGTACACTACCTCCACCATGGAGTTGACAGGACAAGTGATGAAAGTTATGGGAGGTGAGGAGGTTTCATTTCAGAGGGAGTCTCATCACCTCTTAGCAAGGCTTCTATTGAGACCACGATGTTAACACAATCACTAACACTGGGCTCATGGATTTGCAAAGGCCTTGAACAAACATTCTGGAGAGACATGTGAAAAGGGCAGAGATTACTGATCCACAGGGCAGTGTCAACAGGGTCATCACTCTATGAGCTAGTTGAATGGAGATTATTAACATTTGTCATTCGTTCCTTTCTTTTGCACTCTATAGTACTATGTATAAAGCCAAGAACCCTCTAAAATTTTTTTTTAACAGCCTGCTCAATTTGTCCTATCATCTTCAAAGATTTGTGTAAAATTCCAGAAATCTTTGTCCCTACCAATTTATTTCAAGAGTCTCTGTGTGCCTGAACTCTCATCACACCCACTTCACTGTTAGTGACATTTCTGAGGTTCATGTCATGTGCTAATTTTAAAATTATGCTTGGCAATGGTTCTAAATTTACCATTCAGAGCCAATACTTTATAATTCCTTACAGTTTGAAAATCAGCCATGCACCACTATTCTTCACTCTCTCTCCCTTACCCCATTTATTATCCATGCTGGTGCTATTCTTTTTATCTCATGGAATTCAATTCTGTTAACAGGGTGTTTAAAGGTATTTTGCTAAAGTTGGATCAAGTTTAAAACAATTTAAATAGCTCATTGTGAGAGGTTGATACTATTAACTTTGGAAGAATGCAGTAAAAATGATGTGACGGAACTTCCACGTCCATTTGCCTCGGCTCTACAATTCTGACCTGGTACTATTCCCAGGCTCACAGTAAGCCAAATATCTATAAATATACATTTTGGGTTGTTCCCCAAGAAAAACTAGCAAGTGAACTTTGGTCATATTTATGACGAGTATGTCTAGTCACACATGAAATACAAAAAACTGTACCATATTCAATGAATGTGAAATATTCCTACCAACTGACAAAGCGTTAATTAATCAGATCTATTGAAAGAGAAGGTAAATGACAGTCTTTGGAAACACTGATCTCCAATAGTGTCCTTGATTAAATGTCAAGGTTTATAATTTGACTCCACTGAGCCACAGGCATAAAATAGAATGTGCACATTCAAATGCAAACTCAAACTGACTCTGCTTTCAGCTTGAAATTAAGGAAACATTCTAGCAGTAAAATAAACTATTGAATGGATCTGCAGCTGGTTTTGAATGTTAGCATTTCTAAATTAATGTATGCATCATTTAGAGTGTTACTGTGAGATGGATTTCCACTCGTTTCTGATAAACGAGAAATGGTGTTTCACTGAAACTTCAGATTGGAATCAAACATCTCGATGTAGCATTTCTCTTATTCATTCCACTTTGTCAATTGCACAACCATGCAAATTAAATATAAGTGCTTAAATTCTAAAGATTGACTTGAACTGGATGACTGCATTCAAATATCGTCCTGTTTTAATTCAAATGAGACAAAGGATGGGAACAATGAGCAATCAGTGACTACAATATCAGATTGCATTATTTAATTATGAATGCTGAATCAAAGGCTGCATTTCAAATTTGACAGACGTGTTTTAGTATTAACTCAATGCTTCAGCAAATACAAACATTGATTTTTATCTCTTAGAAAACAAATGTTAAGAGCAATACAGATGCCTTAACTGATCATGGTGATATTACCAGGAGGATTAATGGCATGTGAGCAAAGCTGACAAAATATAGTCCATCCCTAAGTGCTGAAAAGGAGGCAGTGGTAAGCCACCTTCAGTCAGAGGCAAAATGTTAGAAGTTATTATTAAAAATGTTTGGATGTGCCAATTTTGGCACTCGGATAAGTTCCAGATAATCAAGCAGATCCAACATAATATTGTCAAAGGAAAACTACTTGAAAGGAGTTCTTTTTAAAGAAGTAACTTGTACTGTGGATAAAGGGGAAGCCTTTATGGATTGTGCTTGGATTTCCAGAAGGCAGTAGATAAGGTGCTACATCAAAGGTTATTGTGGAAAATAAAAGCTGTTGAGGCTAACATATTGGCATGGTTACAAGATTGACTGGCTAACAGAAGGGAGAAAGTGAGGACTACAGATGCTGGACATAAGAGTTGAGAGTGTGGTTCTGGAAAAGCACAGCAGGTCAGGCAGCATCCGAGGAGCAGGAGAGTCAACTTTTCCGGTAAAAGTCCTTCATCAGGAATGAGGCTGTCAGCAAGAGAGTGGTGAGGTAAATGGGACGAGGCAACAGAAAGCAGAGAGTAGGAATAAATGGGTCTTTTTCAGGTAAACAGAACATCATGACTGATGTGCCACAGTGGTCGATGCTAAGGCCTCAACTCTTTACGATTCATACAAATGATTTATATGAAGGAACCAAAGATTGCTGATGACACAAAGATAAGTGGGAAAGTGATATGTGCAAACAACATAAGAAGCCTACAAAGAGAAAAAGAGAGGCCAAATAAGTGGGCAAAGTTCTAGCAAATAGAGCACAAAGTGAGAAAGTTGGAAATTGCCATTTGGCTGAAAAATCTTTTAAAGCATATTATCTAAATGGTGATGCAGAGAGATCTGGGAGTTCTCATGCACGAATCACAAAAGGTTAGTGTGCCATACAGCAAGTACAAGGAAAGCTAATAAAATGTTATGTTTTATTGCAAGGGAGATTGAATGCAAGAGTAGACAGGTTATGCTTCAGTTATACAGTGTATTGGTAAAACCACATCTGGAATATTCTGTGCAGTTTTTGTCACTGTACTTATGGAAAGTGTTAATGCATTGCAAGCAGCTCAGAGAAGGTTTACTAGACTAATATCTTCCCCTGCTATCACAAAGAAGTGCAAAACCTGTGCCTACACCTCCTCACTCACCTCTGTCCAAAGTCCCAAAGGATCCTTGCACATAAAAAAAAACAGCATCTGCAGTCCTCACTTTTTCATTATAACAGGAATGAGCAGATTGTTTTTGAGGAAAGGCTGAACAGGCTAGGCCTGTATCATTTGGAGTTCAGAAGTGTTAGAGGTGACTTAATTGAAGCATATAAGATTCTGAGGTGACTTGACATGGTAAATGTGGAAAGAATATTTCCTATTGTGAGAGAATGGAAATCCAGGGGGATTAGTTTAAAAATAAAGGGGAGCTAATTGAAAACAGAGATGAGAAAAACAAATTTCTCTCTGAGGGTCTTATGTCTTTGGAATTCCCTTTCTCAAAAGGCAGTGGATGCAGAAGCCATAAATATTTTAAAAGTAGAAATAGATAGATTCTTGATTACTAAGGGAACAAGAGATGATCAGTGATATGAAGGAATGTAGTATTGAACTTAAAGTCAGATCAGCCATGATCTTATTGAATAGCAGGGCAGGTTCAAAGGGCCAAATGGCTTACTCTTAGAAGACAGAACATAGAACATTACAGCGCAGTACAGGTCTTCGGCCTTCGATGTTGTGCCAATCTGTGAAATTAATCTGATGCCCATCTAACCTACACCATTCCATTATTATCCATATATATGTCCAATGCCCATTTAAATGCCCTTAACATCGGTGAGTGTACTACTGTTGCAGGCATGCCGTTCCAAGTCCCCACTACTCTGAGTAAAGAAACTACCCTGATATCTGTCCTAAATCTATCACCCCTCAATTTAAAGCTATGTCCCCTCGTGTTAGCCTTCCCCATCCAAGGAAAAAGGCTCTCACTGTCCACCCTACCAAAACCTCTGATTACCTTATACATCTCGATTAAGTCACCTCTCAACCTTCTTTTCTCCAATGTAAACAGCCTCAGTTCCTTCAGCCTTTCCTTGTAAGACCTTCTTTCCATACCAGGCAACAACCTCGTAAAATCTCCTCTGAACCCTTTCCAAAACTTCCACATAGAGTCATAGAGATGTACAGCATGGAAACAGACCCTTTGGTCCAACTCGTTCATGCCGATCAGATATCCCAACCCAATCTAGTCCTACCTGCCAGCACCTGGCCCACATCCCTCCAAACACTTCCTATTCATATACCCATCCAAATGCCTCTTAAATGTTGCAATTGCACCAACTTCCATGACTTCCTTTGGCAGCTCATTCCGTACACGTACCACCCACTGCGTGAAAAAGTTGCCCCTTAGGTCCCTTTTATATCTTTCCCCTCTCCCTCTAAACCTATGCCCTCTAGTTCTGGACTCCCCAATCCCAGAGAAAAGACTTTGTCTATTTATCCTATCCATGCCACTCATAATTTTGAAACCTCAATAAGGTCATCCCTCAGCCTCCGACGCTCCAGGGAAAACAGCCCCAGCCTGTTCAGCCTCTCCTTATACCTCAAATGTGGTGACCAGAACATAGAACATAGAACATAGAACAATACAGCAGAACAGGCCCTTCGGCCCACGATGTTGTGCCGAACATTTGTCCTAGCTTAAGCACCTATCCATGTACCTATCCAATTGCCGCTTAAAGGTCACCAATGATTCTGACTCTGCCACTCCCACAGGCCCCCACCACTCTCTGGGTAAAGAACCTACCCCGACATCCCCCCTATACTTTCCACCCTTCACCTTAAATTTATGTCCCCTTGTAACACTCTGTTGTACCCGGGGAAAAAGTCTCTGACTGTCTACTCTATCTATTCCCCTGATCATCTTATAAACCTCTATCAAGTCACCCCTCATCCTTCGCCGTTCCACTGAGAAAAGGCCTAGCACTCTCAACCTATCCTCGTACGACCTATTCTCCATTCCAGGCAACATCCTGGTAAATCTCCTCTGCACCCTCTCCAAAGCTTCCACATCTTTCCTAAAATGAGGCGACCAGAACTGCACATAGTACTCCAACTGTGGCCTTACCAAGGTCGTGTAAAGCTGCAACATCACCTCACGACTCTTGAATTCAATCCCTCTGCTAATGAACGCTAATACACCATAGGCCTTCTTACAAGCTCTACCCACCTGAGTGGCAACTTTCAAAGAGCTATGAACATAGATCCCAAGATCCCTCTGCTCTTCCACCTTACTAAGAACCCTACAGTTAACCCTTTATTCCGCAATCTTATTTGTCCTTCCAAAATGGACCAACTCACACTTGACAGGGTTGAACTCCATCTGCCACTCCTCAGCCCAGCTCTGCATCATATCTAAGTCCCTTTGCAGCTGACAACAGTCCTCCTCACTATCCACAACTCCACCAATCTTCGTATCATCTGCAAATTTACTGACCCACCCTTTGACTCCCTCTTCCAAGTCATTAATAAACATTACAAACAGCAGAGGACCCAGAACTGATCCCTGCAGAACTCCACTTCTAACTGGGCTCCAGGCTGAATATTTACCATCTACCACCACTCTCTGACTTCGACCGGTTAGCCAGTTCTCTATCCAACTGGCCAAATTTCCCACTATCCCATGCCTCCTGACTTTCCGCATAAGCCTACCATGGGGAACCTTATCAAATGCCTTACTAAAATCCATGTACACTACATCCACTGCTCTACCCTCATCCACATGCTTGGTCACCTCCTCAAAGAATTCAATAAGACTTGTAAGGCAAGACCTACCCCTCACAAATCCGTGCTGGCTGTTCCTAATCAGGCAGTGTCTTTCCAGATACTCATAAATCCTATCCCTCAGTACCCTTTCCATTACTTTGCCTACCACCAAAGTAAGACTAACTGGCCTGTAATTCCCGGGGTTATCCCTATTCCCTTTTTTGAACAGGGGCACAACATTCGCCACTCTCCACTCCCCTGGCACCACCCCCGTTAACAGTGAAGACGAAAAGATCATTGCCAACGGGTCTGCAATTTCCTCTCTTGCTTCCCACATAATCCTAGGATATATCCCGTCAGGCCCGGGGGACTCGTCTATCCTCAAGTTTTTCAAAATGCCCAACACATCTTCCTTCCTAACAAGTATCTCCTCTAGCTTACCAGTCTGTTTCATACTCTCCTCTTCAACAATACGGTCCCTCTCGTTCGTAAATACTGAAGAAACGTACTCATTCAAGACCTCTCCTATCTCTTCCGATTCAATACACAGTCTCGCACTACTGTCCTCGATCGGACCTACCCTCATTCTCATCATTCTCATGTTTCTCACATACGCATAAAAGGCCTTGGGGTTATCCTTGATCCTACCCGCCAAAGATTTTTCATGCACTCTCTTAGCTCTCCTAATCCCTTTCTTCAGCTCCCTCCTGGCTATCCTGTATCCCTCCAAAGCTCTGTCTGAACCTTGTTTCCTCAACCTTATGTAAACCTCCTTCTTCCTCTTTACAAAACATTCAACCGCCCTTGTCAACCAAGGTTCCCTCATACAACCATCTCTTTCCTGCCTGACAGGTACATACATATCAAGGACACATCGTATCTGTTCCTTGAAAAAGTGTCACATTTCAACGACATCCTTCCCTGACAGCCTATACTCCCAACTTATGCTCCTCAGATCTTGTCTTGCAGCATCGTATTTACCCTTCCCCCAATTGTAAAACCTACCCTGTTGCACGCACCTATCTCTCTCCATAACCAAGGTGAAAGTCACAGAATTGTGGTCACCATCACCAAAATGCTCACCCACTAACAAGCCCATCACTTGTCCCGGTTCGTTACCAACTACCAAATCCAATATGGCCTCCCCTCTGGTCGGACAATCTACATACTGAGTTAATACTGGATTAGTGGTGCTGGAAAAGCACAGCAGCAAAATCGACGTTTCGGGCAAAAGCCCTTCATCAGGAATCTGAGTTAGAAAAGCTTCCTGGACACACTGCAAAAACACTGCCCTGTCCAATCTACTTGATCTAAAGAGCTTCCAATCAATATTTGGGAAGTTGAAATCGCCCGTGACTACTACCCTGTGGCTTCTGCACCTTTCCCAATCTGCTACTCCACATCTCTGCTGCTATTGGGGGGCCCAACAAGGTGACTGCTCCTTTCCTATTTCTGACTTCAGCCCATACTACCTCCAAAGGCAGATCCCCCTCAAACTTCCTTTCTGCTAATTAGAAGGCTTATGTTATACCATTTCTAATTAGCAATGCCACCCCCCCTCCTTTTTTGCCACCCCCCCCCCCAATCTTACTGAAACATCTGTAACCAGGAACCTCCAACAACCATTCATGTCCCTCTTCTATCCACGTTTCCGTCATGGCCACAACATCGTAGTCCCAAGTACCGATCCACGCCTTAAGTTCACCCACCCTATTTCTGATACACCTTGCGTTGAAGTATACGCACTTGAGCCCATCTCTGTGTCTGCAAGTATTCCCTGTCAGTGCTACCTTCTCCACAGCCTCCCTACATTCTTGGACATCCTGAAAAACAGCTAACCTACTTGCTGGACTACAAGTCCGGATCCCATCCCCTGCCAAATTAGTTTAAACCCCCCCCCCCACCGAAGAGTGCTAGCAAACCTCCCTCCCAGGATATTGGTGCCCTTCTGGTTCAGATGCAACCCATCCTGCTTGTACAGGTCCCACCTTCCCCAGAATGCAGTCCAATTGTCCAAATACCTGAAGCCCTTCCTCCTACACCATCCTTGCAGCCACGTGTTCAACTGCACTCTCTCCCTATTCCTTGCCTCACTGTCACGTGGCACCGGCAACAACCCAGCGATGACGACTCTGTCCGTCCTAGCTTTTAGCTTCCAGCCTAACTCCCTGAGCTCCTGAATGACCTCCCCACCCCTCTTCCTACTGATGTCGTTGGTGCCAATGTGCACCACGACTTCTGGCTGCACACCCTCCCCCTTAAGGATTCTGATGACACAGTCCGAGACGTCTCGGACCCTGGCACCTGGGAGGCAACAAACCATCCAAGAGTCTCGCCCATGTCCACAGAACCGCCTGTCTGTCCCTCTAACTATAGAGTCTACTATAACTAGCGCTCTCCTCCTTTCCCCCTTTCCCTTCTGAGCCTCAGAGCCGGATCTCGTGCCAGAGACCTGGTCACTGCAGCTTAGCCCTGCTCGGCCGTCCCCCACAACAGTATCCAAAGCGGTATACTTATTGTTGAGGGGAACGACCACAGGGGATCCCTGCACTGCCTGCTTCCTCCCCTTCCCCCCTCTAACTGTTACCCAGCTACCTCTGTTCTCTGGCGTAACTATGTCCCTGTAGCTTCTATCAATCACCCTCTCAGCCTCTCAAATAATCCTCAGTTCATCCAACTCCAGCTCCAGTTCCCTAACGTGGTCTGTGAGGAGCTTGAGCTGGCCGCATTTCCTGCAGATGAAGTCGGCAGGAGCATCGGTGGTCACCCCTACCTCAAACATCCTGCAGGAGGAACATTCCACTGCCTGCGCTGCCATAACTCTACACTTAGTCTCCAAAACAAGAAAACTAAGTAGCTTACCTGTTCAGCCGAACTGTACGCAATACTCCAGGTGCAGCCTTACCAGTGTCTTGTTCAGCTGAAGCATGACCTCGTGGCTCCGAAACTCAATCCCCCTACCAATAAACGCCAACCCACCATATGCATTCTTAATAAACCTATCAACCTGGGTGGCAACTTCCAGGAATTTATGCACTTGGACACTAAGATCTCTCTGTTCATCTACGCTGCCAAGATTTTTACCATTAGCCTAGTACTCTGCATTCTGTTACGTCTTCTAAGTGAACTACCTCACATTTTTCCGTATTAAAGTCCATTTGTCACTTCTCAGCCCAGCTCTGAATTTTATCCATATCCCTCTGTAACCCACAACATTCTTTGGCATTATCCACAACTCTGCCTACCTTAGTGTCATCCACAAATTTACTAACCCATCCTTCTATGTCCACCTCCACATCATTCATAAAAATGACAAACAGCAGTGGCCCCAAAACAGATCCACTGGTAACTGAGCTCCAGGATAAACATTTCCCATCAAGCACCACCCTGTCTTCCTTCAGCTAGCCAGTTTCTGATCCAAACCGATAAATCACCTTAAATCCTGAAACTCTATATTTTGTGTAATAGCCTACTGTGTGGAACCTTATCAAATGCCTTACTGAAATCCATATACAATACATCAACCGCTTTACCTTCACCCACCTGTTTTGTCACCTTCTTGAAGAACTCAATTAGGTTAGTTAGGCACAACCTACCCTTCACAAAACCGTTATGACTATCCCTAATCAAATTATTTCTTTCAAGATGATTATAAATCCTTTCTCTTAAAACTTTTCCAACACCTTACCCACAACCGAAGTAAGGCTCACTGGCCTATAATTACCAGGGCTGTCCCGATTCCCTTTCTTAAACAAGGGAACAACATTTGCTATCCTTCAGTCTTCTGGCACTACTTCTATTGACAATGATGACATAAAGATCAAAGCCAAAGGCTCTGCAATCTCCTTCCTGGTTTCCCAGAGAATCCTAGTATAAATTTCATTCAGCCCAGGGGTCTTATCTATATTTCAGATCTTCCAAAATTGCTAAAACCTCCTCATTGTCAACTACAATCCCATCTAATCTAGTAGCCCCTGTATCTCCATATTCTCACTAACATTGCCCTTTCCAATGTGAATACTGATGAAAAGTATTCATTAAGCGCTCTACCTGTGTCTGCAGATTCCACACACAACTTCCCACTATTACCTTTAATTGGTCCTAACTTTACTCTAGTCATTCTTTTATTCCTGATATATCTATAGAAGGCCTTAGGGTTTTCCCTGATTTTATCTGCCAACAACTTCTCATGTCTCCTCCTGGCTCTTCTTAGCCCTCTCTTTCGATCTTTTATGGATAACCTATAACTGTCAACCCCTCCTAACTGAGCCTTCATGCCTCATCTTCACATAAGCCTTCCTTTTTCTCTTGACAAGAGCTGCAGATTCTTTAATAAACCATGGCTCCCTCTCTTGACAACTACCTCCCTTGCTTGATAGGTATATATTTATCAATGACCAACAGAATCTGTATCTTGAATAAGCTCCTCATTTCAAGTGTGTCCATCCCCTGCAGTTTCCTTCCCCATCCTCTGCATCCTCAATCTTGCCTAAACACATCATAATTGACTTTCCCCCAGTTATACCTCTTTCCCTGCAGTTTATACCTACCCCTGCCCATTGCTATTGTAAGCATAACCAAATTGTAGTCACTATCGACAAAGTGCTCACCTAATTCCAAATCTATCACCTGGTTGGGTTAATTCCCCAGTACCAAATCCAATCTGGCATCACCCCTTGTTGGCCTGTCTACATACTGTGTCAGAAAACCCTCCTGCACACACTGAACAAAAACAGACCCATCTAAACTACTTGACCTATAGTATTCCCAGTCAATATTCAGGAAGTTAAAGTCCTCCATAACAACTACCCTGTTACTCTCGCTCCTATTGAAAGTCATCTTTGCTATCCTTGCCTCTATAATCCCTGGAACAATTTGGAGGCCTATACAAAACTCCCAATAGGGTGACCTCTCCCCTTCTGTTTCTAACCTCTTGTTGCTTATTCACATGTCAATTGCTCAAAGTTGAACAGCTTCTGTTCAAATGTTGTAGGTGAGGCCACACTGCTGTTAGGGAGGGAGTTCCAAGCTTTTGACCCAACAGCAAGTGAAGGAACAGTGGTATAGTTCTGAGTCAGGATGTGTGCAAAATGAAAGGGAATTTGTAGGTTGTTGTGTTCTTATGCTTTTGCTGCCCTCTGTCTAGTTGGTAGAGATTGTGGGTTTGGAAGATGCTGCCAAAGGAGACTTAGTGAGTTGCTGATACACATCTTGAAGATTTTACAGACTAGTGCAAGAGAATTCCATCACTCCTGACTTGTCCTTTGTAGTCAGTGGATGAAGTGTGGGTGAAATCTGGACTGGAGCAAAGGGAGGTTACTCACTGCAGAATCCACTGCTTTGCACCTGCCCTGATAGACACAATACTTGCATGATTTTTCATTAAGAATTCAGTCAATTGTAATCTACAGAATGTTCATGCTGAGGAGTTCAGTGGTGGCAATATTAAAGGGAAATTACTGGATTCTCTTTCGTTGGAGCTGTTCATTGATTGTCAGTGATGACACTATTTCCCCAAACCTGAATGTTATCCAGATTTGCTGCTTGGGAATACTGACTGCTTCTGGTATCTGAGCAGTTGTGAATGAAACTGATCAATGTGCAATCGTATATGAACGTCCTCACCCAAACATTAGAGTGAAAGTGATTAATTCGTCCTCTGAAGGTAGTTGGGTCCAGGAGAATATGCTGAGGAATTCATGTAACCACCTCCTATGCCTGAAGTGAATTGTCTTCAAGAACCACAAACCATCCTCCTTTGTGCTCTGTATGACTCTAACCAGTTTTCACTCTGATTTCAACTGATATTAATTTTGCAAGTGTTGCTTGATGCTATACTTGGTGAAATGCTGCCTCATGTTGAAGATAGTTACTCTCATTCACCTCTGGCATTCAGCTCTTTCATCTGTACTTATTCAGAGTTTGGAATGAAGTCTAAATCTAAGTGGCCATAAACACAAAATAGCCTGTTAGCAGATTATTGCTGTGTAGGCGATATTTGAAAGCATTGTCATGATGACATCGGCTATCATTTTTTTGATGACTGATATACACTAATAGTATGGTATGTGACCAACTGGGTTTGTATTGCTTTTTGTCGACAGGATTTCCCTGGACAGTTTTCCACATTGTTGTGCGGATGCATGTGTGAGTTGAAAAGGGTGGCACTGGTCAGGCAGTATCCAGGAGAGTCTACATTTTGGGCACAAGTCCTCCATCAGAAATGTCGACTCTCCTGCTCCTTGGATGCTGCCTGACCTGCTGTGCTTTTCCAGCTCCACCCTTTTTGACTCTGGCTTTCCAGCATCTGCAGTCCTTACTTTCTCCTAGGTGCATGTGTGAATTCTTTTGACTGTGTCCTTCCAGGAGTTAACTTGTGATGGTGATGGTGGAGTCTGGGACATTGGATATAAGCTATGCTTGAATGAGCCTGACTATATCAAATGGGTCTATGGGACTGTTGTCCAAATACTAGTGCAGGACCCAGTAAGGAGAACTTTGAGTAGTTGACTGAAGTAGTTGTTGGGTTAACAATTACTTTGAATCAAGGTCTACAGTAGAGGCAGACATCAGCATGCAGACATCCTAAGCAAACTGATACTGAATTGGGGTAGGAATTCACCAAAGTTAACGGAAGCACTTCTATAGAAGTAAAGAAAATGATGGTGCTAACTAGTAACAAAACCCCAGCAGGATTAGCTGATTTACATCCCAGCACACGTGATATTCTTTCAAAGATCTTTTGACTGAGGAGACATTTGTTTAGATTGAAATTTGTTTACTTAAAAAAATTATTCATGGGATATGGGCATTGTTGGCTGGGCCAGCACTTATTGCCCATCTCTAATTGCCCTTGAGAAGGCAAAGGTGAATGGCCTTGTTGAACTATTGCCATCCATATGCTGTTGGTAGACTCACAATGCCATTAGGGAGTTCCAGGGTTTCAGCACAGCAACACTGAAGGAATGCGATATACATCCAAGTCAGGATGGTGAGCTTGGAGGGAAACTTGGAGATGGTGGTGTTTCCATATATCTGCAGCCTTTGTCCTTTTACATAACAGTGGTCATGGGTTTGGAAAGTACTGCTTAAGCTATTTGAGAATTGTGAACGAGAAACACTATAGAGAATTATAGATTGATTAACCTAACATCTCTTGGAGGGAGGTTACTTCAGTTTAGATTAGATTACTTACAGTGTGGAAACAGGCCCTTCGGCCCAACAAGTCCACACCGCCCCGCCGAAGCGCAACCCACCTATACCCCTACATTTACTCCTTACCTAACACTACGGGCAATTTAGCATGGCCAATTTACCTGACCTGCACATCTTTGGACTGTGGGAGGAAACCCACGCAGACACGGGAGAACATGCAGACTCCACACAGTCAGTCGCCTGAGGCGGGAATTGAACCCGGGTCTCTGGTGCTGTGAGGCAGCAGTGCTAACCACTGTGCCACCGTGCCGCCCTAAATGGTGATGATGTTCTGGAAGGATCTGTATAGGGGTCTCAACTATTCACCATATTTATTAACAACATACATTAACAGCAGGGCAGCATTGTCAAAAGCAAAGCCACAACTAGAAAGTTACAAAAAGGAGGGACATTTTATACCATCATCGCTCCCAACCACCACCGCTGCCCCCCCCCCCCCCCGCCCAAACTGGTGTAATTAAAAGCAAGGGAGTACATTGATACAACCAGGGCTAATCTTTTTTTTACATTGATCCATAATCTGCCCCATATTATGATGGGCAAGTAAAGTGTCACCCAACCTACATACCTTTACATCTACCGAGGCATTTATCAATTTAAGGCCACTGAAGTGCCTGTTTTCAACTACGTCAGTATAATAGGATATGCAGAAAGAAAATAATCAGCCCGCTACTTTCCAAGCTCAGAGTAGAAGGTCTGATGGAAGCATGTTCCTCCACTCGTATGACTGTGCCTACTGGCTGTATATCTCTAAGACAGCACTTCCCCTTTATGTGTTGATGCTTGGCCTCCAAATCTGACCACTCCCAGTCCCTTCAACCACCTCACTGGGGATCCTGACCATAGCCCCAGACCTATTTGTAAGTCCAGGATCCATTGATCATCTTCTCTGGGCTTCCTTATAGTCTCTGCGGTAACTGTTACTGTGTTATGATGTAGCTGGACCAGAAAATCCAATTGTCTAGCAGCTTTCAAGGATGGGAATTTCTGTTTTTGAGAGCTTGAGATCATGCTAATTCAGCCTCCAACATATTATTGCTCCAGGGCAGCCATTTTTAAACTTGATGTACTCAAGTCCAACTTTTCTACTGGAGTGGAATATAATCATCTCTCTTCCATAAAATGTACCCAAAGGTGTGAATAAATTTAGTGAATAGGTGAGTCTGTTGCAAAGTGCATGCCAATGTTAACAATTATGAAACACTTTGTCTAAACAAGATAGAGCAAATTACTTTCTAAATGGTAAAAAGATCGAAGGCATATGGTTCCAAAGAGACATAGGGAATCACAGACATGCACAATGAAATTATCTAAAAAAGTTAATGGAGACTAGGGGACTAGAATACAGTGATATCGATGTCATAGTTCAACTAGACAAAGCCATGATTTGACCACATCTGGGATATTGTGTTTGCTTAGCACAGAACATAACAACTGATGACAGACATATTGGCCTTGGAAGGAATGCAGCATAGATTTGCTAGACTTATATGTTGATTCCAAGGATTATATTACAAGTAGAGAATATACAAAGTAGCATTGTATTTCCTGGAATTTATAAGGTTAAGGTGATGAATTGACCAAAATTTGCAATGAACCAACGAGAATTGATGGGTAGGTTGTAAGTAACTATTGTCACTAGTAGGAGAATCCAGCAATAGGGGATATAGCCAATAGAAATACAGCCAGTCCTTTCAAAATTATTTTTGGAAACACATTTGCACAGGAAGTATGGTAGAATTTAGAACTCACTTCTGCAAGTAGCAGTTATGCTGGAACAGTGGTTCATTTTAAATCTGAGATGGAAAGTTTTTTATGAACCAATGGTAATAAGAGATATTTTAAATCTGAGATGGAACTTTTGTTGTGTTTCAATTGTAATAAGAGATATTTTGCAAATAAAGGTCTAGAGAGTTAGATCATAACTTATCCATATCGCACTCAATGGTAAAGCATGCTTGAAGACTAACCTGTTCCCATGTTCTTAATAATTTGACATCAAGCATTTCTATTCTGTTGATTTCACTAAATTAACCACGTTATTTTATTAAACATTCAAAATTGCTTCTTTGTCATTGCTTAGCAAGTTTAGACTTTGCCATAATTGGGACATTACAGGCAATGCATTCTCACATTCAACGTGAGTTGTGCTGCTTACCACTCTCTTAGAAAAATACATATGCCTTCTCCTCAGCTTTAACATTTGGTTGCCCAATGAACAAATGTTGATAATCCCGTTCAAGAAGAGTGGTAAGTGTAATGGAAAGTGGGATACTTAATCCAATAGTTCCATCAAGTACTCCAGGTTTACTTCAAGATACCACTGACAATTGACAAACCTGTCTCATTAATAGATGGGAGTTGTCAGATAGCTTTGTCATTAGGGGGTTTTTCCACTCAACTCTAACCATAATTATCAATATTTTATTAGGGTAAGGAGAAAGGTGAATAAAGGACTACCAATAGATGTCATGTGTCTGGATTTCCAAAAGGCATTTGATAAGGGTTGATGTCCAAGATAAAATCTTACAGTACTGGAGGGGATATACTAGCATGAACAGATGACTGGCTAACTAACTCAAAATAGCTTTAGAATAAATGGATAATTTTCATATTAGCACACTGTAATAAGTGGCCTGCTGCCGAGATCAGTGCTGGGGCCTTAACTGTTTATGAGCTATATTAATGATTTGGATGAAAAGACCTAAAGTATTGTGTTCAAACATAAAATTATACAAAGCCAGGTAGAAAAGTAAGTTGTGAGGAAAATACAAATAGTCTGCAAAGGGATATGGAAATTCGGTTTGCAAACAATTTGCAGATGGAGTAAAATTTAGAAAAATATGTTGACTTTCTCAGGAAAAAAATTAAAATACATTGTATTATTTAAATGTAGAGAGACTGCAGAATGTTGCAGTGCAGGGGGATCTGGGTTTCTTTGAACATGAATCACAGACAGTTAACATGAGGATACAGCAAGTAATTAGGGGGGCAAATGCAACAAGGTTCTTTATTGTGTGTGGGAGGGAGTAGAAATGTTGGGAGCTCTTCCACCATCTATACAGGGCATTAATGAATTACCTAGAGTATTGTATACAGTTTTGGTCTCCTTACTTAAGGAGCCATGATGTGGAGGTGGCAGTGTTGGTTTGGACAAAATTAATAATCACACAACACCAGGTTATAGTCTAACTGATTAATTTGGAAGTACGAGCTTTCAGAGCACTGCTCCTTCATCAGGTAACTAGTCTGAAAGCTAGTACAGTACTTCCAAATAAACCTGTTGGACTATAACCTGGTGTAGTGTGATACTTACTTAAGAAGGGATCAACTTGTGATAAAAACAGTTCAGGCAAGATTCACTGGGCTGATTACTGGGATTAATTGGCTGTCTTATGATGAAAGATTGAATAGATTGGGCCTGTAATCAATGCAGTTGAGAGTACATTTGTCTAACCGAGATAAAGTTACTAAGGGAACTGAGTTAGACAACTATTTTATCTACACGAGAGTCAAGTGTTATCTAGGGTAGGCAAGAAAGTGGATTTACGTCATGTAGCCTTAGCGAAAACAGACCCACTTCAATGGGCTTATCATAGAATCCCTCCAGTATGGAAGCAGGCCATTTGGCCCATCAAGTCCACATTGACTCTCTCTAGAGCATCCCACATAAAAAACACTCCCCTACTTTGTAACCCTGCATTTCCCATGGCTAGTCCACCTGGCTGGCACATCTCTGGACACTGTGGGCAGTTTAGCATGGCCAATCCACCTAACCTACACATCTTTGAGTTGTGGGAGGAAACTAGAGCACCCAGATGAAGCCCATGAAATCATGGTGAAAATGTGTAAACTCTACACAGATCGTCACTGAGGGTGGAATTAAAACTGGATCCCTTGTGCTGTGAGGCAGCAATGCTAAACACTGTGCTACTGTACCACCTAATGTTTGTTATACACCTATTTTTTATGATCTTATGTACAATACGTGAGTAAGCATAAAATGTTTGCCTTTGTCTGAAAAAATGGGTGAAAGCAAATTCAATAATAGCTTGTGTGGGAGAATCTGAAGAGCATTTTTAAGTGGGGAAAATACAGGATTATGGGGAAAGAGCAGGAAGTAAGTGAATAACTCTTTCACAGGGGCATTGTGCCAAAGTCACTTTCTGATAAATTGGATGATTTTGTTGGGTAAACTCCAGCATTAAAATACATGCACTTAAGAATCAGTAAATGTCGGATCTTGTAAATCAAGTCCTAATTTTTCTAGTTTTAGATATATCAACATACTTTGCAATAAAATTTCCTCAAGTTTTCATTACTAGAGAGAAGCCAATGAACAGAACCAGTGAAATTTTAGGTCAAGTTAAAAGTTGGTGCCAAGCAATGTTGGGTTCCAAGCATTTTGAGCTGGGAGTGTGGATTCAGGAATGAGGATTGCTGAATCCATAGCAAAGTGAAGAAAGATTGAATTGACAATGTCACAGCTTGGCTTCACACTGCACTGTGTACATGTATTGTTTAAAATACTCCCGTTCTCCAATTCAGCTTCCATGTAATATTTTGAAGATCGGAAGTTCTTTCCTAGTCACTTTGAGTTTTTAACCATAGGGAAAGAACACTTGTGTTGAGGTCTTCTGGCCAAACTTGGTGAAATTCACAATCACCACGTGAGCCAAGCAATTTCAAGGCGGTTTTGCCAGAACAGCAATGCCTACCACGTTAATGCACCACTAGATTGTTGCTGAGATGGTTTCAATCCTATAGTGCACACTATATAACAAATTAGAAGTGTTGTACGAACATTTTAAAATGTTCATATCAGTCGTATTTGATTTGAGATTAAACCCTTTCATTAAATACCTGTAACACCAGTTAAAACCGGTTTATTCGGCATATGGTGCGTTTATGTTTAACCCTTTTCCCTTTCAGGTTCCTGAAACCACTGGCGCATTGGAAATGGTAACAACTAGGGCTTACTAACTCGGGGTAGCGATTCAACAAATAAATTTGCAACAGCGAAAGTTTTAAGAAAATAGTCCACACACGCCTTTAACCTACAACTAAAATAGCTTTTTTAAAAGTCAGGAGCTAGAATATTTATCCAACTGTATCATTTGTGAACAAATGAAGCAATTCTCACATTATTCAATACGTTTTGTAATGTTACTGTATTGGGCTATTAGAGGGAGGTTATAGATAGCGGAGAGTAAAAAACTATCACCATGCTGGCGAGTCTTCATCGTCCTACACCTTTTGGTAAATGATCGCACAACACGGCTCCCAGACATATTGAAAACATCAAATAGAGATTTTTTATTCCGTTTGTACAATGAATGCTAAACCCATATTGCTTAAAACAAACAAAAAGTTACTGTATAAAATTACGAAACATTGCTGGATATATGCGAACAAATTGTTTTTTTTTACAAACATATTTACAACTTACGTTATTCAAACTTTATTTTAGAATTAATCTTGGTCAAATAATTCGTTTAACATGTTTGGCCTTTTCCTCATCTGAAGGGAATGATACTTTAAATCCAAAAATCGACACTTTCAAACAATATCGAAGTGTAGGTACAACACGGCAAAAGGAGTTATTCGGTCGGCAAGTAAACTATGGCGAACCGACGTCATAACAATTATATAACTCAAGCCAATGCGTAATAAATCAGATTACTTTGCATTTGTGTCTTGGGTATAGAGCGTAGTGACCTCCTCCGTCGAAATACTGTCGACTATCGAGCTCAGATAATGAAGACTGCTGGTGCCTGATGATTCCGAATTATTCCCTGGTCAAAACAAAACAGGCAACACCAAGCAAGTTAATGATGATCGTCAGAATTTTCTGTGTTCCTACCCGTTAATTCGCGCGACTCGTTAACCCATGTTCCTCCACATTAATAACGCAGTGCTCAGACTCGCTTTACAAACCGAACTGCCTGGGAAAAGACACAACGCCGGGTTTTAAGAAAAGAACCTCCAGATTGTTTGTTTTCTCTCTCCCGAGCACTTGATTTCGTTTTGACCAACTTTTCACGTCAAAAAGCTGCTTCTGCGAAGCGTTACATTTCATTCATTATTGACACTGAGAGCTTCCTGCCGACTGGAGAGGCAGACTGACCGCAATCTCTTTGAAAACATGTACTTTCTGTGGCTGGATAATTTAACGATTGATAGAAATGCATTTACCCTCTTTGTGGAGTTTATTTGGAATATTCGAATGATCAGAGAGATTCCCCCATTCGGAAGGACAGCTGTTAGTTCCCCAGCAGGCTGGGGTGGATACCTGTGAAGACATTTAGAACGGGTTAGACAGTAGACACACTCTCAGATATCAGTGTGCACACCAACAGTTGCAGCAGTGTCTGATGCTCGCTTACCATTGCATGGGAGCTTTTGCAGCCGTTGATCGGGTCCACGTTCTCCTGCAGTTTATCCTGCTGGTCAAAGCTATGTAGCAGGTCCTGGAGTTTCTCAATGTAGTGGATGGCACTGCGCAGGATCTCCACTTTTGGTAACCTCTGGTTAGGGTTTGGCACCGTCCTGCGCTTTAACGCTTCGAAAGCCTCGTTGATTTTCTTGAGCCTCCTCCTCTCCCGGAGAGTTGCCGCCTTCCTCCTGTCGGTGGTGGCTGACTTCCTTTTGCACGCTTTACAAGCCCAGATCAGGCACTGGCCCGGGCAGTGCGACTTCAGGCCGGGCGGAGCGTAGACATGTTCCTCTCCGCCACTGTCACAGCTCGGCTCCGCCTGACTCGCGTCTCCAACTGGGGACAGGCCATCCTCGCTTCCCGGGTAGAGGGGAGACACCTCAGCCCCGTCCAAGTGCGGAAAGCCCATACTTTCACTCACCAGATAGCGCTGATCATGATAGTAAAAAGGGTTGGTCTCAAACATCTCCATCATTCTCGCTTGTGAAGTTTTGTGTGGGGTTTGCACTTATGTATGCGTACGGGAGATTGAGAGACAGTGGATCAAAAGCCGCAGAGGGGTTTCGATGGCATTTAAAGAGTTGGATGACAAGTCCATGGGCTATATATACATACATACATATATATAGAAGCAGGTGAAATTCTATCCAACATTTAGCTGTCGCAATGTATCAAACTCTCAGGACTTGTCTTACTGAGCTGTCTGGCCGCTGTCATTATTACAGCGTTTCTATTTTCGAAACGCAACGTTTCCTAGGACAGAGACACACACATTCAGTTTATTCTTTGATGACCAAGTGATCTCTCTACCTCATGAGAGAATCTCAACTGCGTCGACTTTTTTTCCTTCCAATGCTCAGTCCATTCAATTCTGAATAAAACTGGCTTTTTTTTCCCTGGCTTCATTGTTAAGTTATTGAAGTAAAATAGGATACCCTTGCTGATATGCTGAATATCAACCGGTGTTTGTATAATATTGTTCGGAGATAAAGCGCGTTACGCCACTGTTAAACGTGAAGCGACTTCCCAACAGTTGGGAGAAACCTAGGGAGAACCCATGGTCAAAATACCTCTTCACCAAGATCCAGAAATGAGTGAAATTGCAGTGGTGATTTCAAACACCCTACTGGAATTAGCACAACCTTATTAATATTAAAGTCTTATTTTCTTATTGGTGCCGAATATCATTTAATAATGTGTCACATTACCAGTGACATGTTTCACCCTGAATTGAATTACCATCTGGGCCTGTGATTGCAGAACAAATCTCTTGAAAACAAGAACGCCCTGTAGTTTGTTACATTGCAACACATAGCCCCTTTTCGCTACAATGTGTAATTATTGCGAAACTTGCGTTCGTCCTTTTCTTGACATGTTGCCAGGGCAATATTTATATCAGTGCAGAACTTCCGACTTACGTATTAAATTTGCTCCGGAACACTCGAATCAGATCTTTTATCAGTCATTGTAACAACTCCCCGATGTAGTTCACCTCGGCGAAAGTGAGCACTGCAGATGCTAGAGATTTGAGTGGAGAGTGTGGTGCTGGAAAAGCACAGCAGGTCAGGCAGCATCCGAGGAGCAGGAGAATCGACGTTTCGGCAAAAGCCCTTCATCAGGAGTGAGGCCTACCTTGCAAAGAAAACACAAATGACCGGGTGAAAGCTGAAAAGAGGCCTTTTATTGGGATGTAGGGTTATCAGATACACATTTCTTGCTGAGAGATGGGAACTGTGGTCAGTTTCTTGACTGAGAAAACAGTGCGGACTGACAAACACCTGAGTGAGACAGTTGGTCAACTCCGAATGATGGCCATTAACCTAACATGATTTGGAGATGCCTACACTGGGGTGTACAAAGTTAAAATTCATACTACTCCAGGTTATAGTCCAACAGGTTTATTTAGAAGCACTGGCTTTCTGAGTGCTGCTCCCTCATCAAGTGGATGTGGAGTGTAAGATCACAAGATACAGACTTTATAGCAAAAATTTACAGCTATTTTCTTATTGGTGCCGAATATCATTTAATAATGTGTCACATTACCAGTAACATGTTTCACCCTGAATTGATTTACTGTCTGGGCCTGTGATTGCAGAACAAGTCTCTTGAATACAGAACGCCCTGTAGTTTGCTACATTGCAATACATGCAACTGAAATTTTATATTGAAAAATACCTGGATTGTTTGTTAAGTCTCTTGTCTTTTAGAATAACCATATTGGTTTAAGTTCTTTCATATGTAAATCACAAAAAAAAAATTAAAAATTTCATTCTCAAGTGGACTTTAGCAATAGATGGCATGTCAGCCCAGATAATGCATTGAAGGTGTGAGATGCCCTTTGTGAGGCTGTCTGCATCTCAATGTGCAGACTGATTCAATTTCTAAAAAAAAGAGATGTACAGAATCTTTCATGGATTTATGCAGTCTTTGGAGAAAAATAAAATGTAATTCTGCAAGTACAAATTCACCCCACAAACGTATACCTCTGTCTGTGCATGCGGGTGTGTGTGTGTGTAGGGGTGGGGGGGGGGGGGGAGGTGGTATGACTCTCTGTGAGAAAGTGCATGTATGTATGAGTGTGAGTGTTAAGGGGTATAAATTTGTGAGCAGGTGCATGTGTGTGTGTGTGTGTGAGAGAGAGAGAGTGTGTAGTGCAGCAGGGTCACCTGTAGTGTCACATGAACCCATGGTCCCGGTTGAGGCCCTCCCTATAGGTACCGAACTTGGCTATCAGCCTCTGCTCGGCTCCTTTGCATTGTTGCCTGTCCTGAAGTCTGCCTTGGAGCATGGTCACCCGAAGGTCTGAGGTTGAATGTTCTGGACCACTGAAGTGTTCTTCAAGTGGGAAGGAACACTCCTGTATTAATTGTTGTGCAGTGTCCATTCATTTGTTGCCCTAGCCTCTGCTTGGTTTGTCATTGTACCATGCCTCAGGGCATCCTGGCCTGTAGTGTATGAGATAGACAATGTTAGCCGAGTCGCATGAGTATCAACCATGTACATGGTGTTTGGTGTCCTCACATGTAGTGGTGCTATCCATGTCCACACTCTGACACATCTTGCAGCGTTCGCCGTGACAGGGTTGCATGGTGTTGTCCTGAGAGCCGGACAATTTGCTGTGAATAATGATCTGTTTGAGGTTTGGTGGTTGTTTAAAGATGAGAAGTGGAGGTGTAGGGAAGGTTTCGGCAAGGTACTCATTGATAACGTCTTGCGGACTGCAAAGAACATGGTGTAGTTTTTTTGGCTCCTGGTAAGTACTAGACAATGAAGGGTACCCTGTCGGTTGCAGCTTGTGTCTGTTTCCTGAGGAGGTCATTATGGTTTTTCACTGTGGCATGTCAGAACTGGTGGTCGATGAGTTGAGCATCGTACCCTGTTCATATGATGGCATTCTTGAGTACTTCCAAGGGCCCATCACATTCCTCCTCTTCTGAAGAGATCCTGTGTACACGTGGGGCTTGTCTGTAGGGGATGGCTGTTGTAATAAGTTTCAGGTGGAAGCTGGAGAAGTGTAGCATCCTGAGGTTATCCGTGGGTTTGTGGTAGAGTGAGGTGCTGAGGTGCCCATCCTTGTTGGAGATGTATGTGTCCAAGAATGAGACAGATACTAAAGAGTAGTCCATGGTGAGTTTGATGGTGGGATGAAACTCGTTGATATCATTGTGTCATTGTTTCAGTGACATGAGTCCAGAGGTTGAAAATGTTGTCAATGTACCTGGTGTATAGTGTTGGTTGAAGGACCTGCGTAGAGAAGAAGTCTTATTTGAACCTGTGCATGAAAATGTTGGCATATTGGGCTGCAAATTTGCTCCCCATGGCTGTTCCATGTGTCTAGATGAAGAACTGGTTGTCAAAGGTGAAAATATTGTGGTCAAGGATAAAGCAGATGAGTTATAGGACAGTGCTCAGAGATGGGCAGTTGTTGGTGTTGAGTACTGAGGTTGTTGCCACGATGCCATCTTTGTGGGGAATGCTGGTGTAGAGTGCTGAAACATCCATTGTGATGAGGAATGTTCCCGGTTCGATTGGTCCATGGGTGCTGAGTTTCTGTAAGAAATCTGTAGTATCGCGACGGAAGCTGGGCATCCCCTGTACAATGGGTTTCAAGATGCCCTGGACATAGCCAGAGAGGTTCTCACACACATGAGAATGTTCACTTGAGAATGTAATTTTTAAAAAACATTTTGGGATTTACATATGGAAAAACTGAAACCAACATGGTCATTCTAAACAAACAATCCAGGTCTTTTTCAATACGTAATTTCAGTTGCATCACAACGTTTTCTATAAATTCAGTGCCTTACAATCTTATACTCCACAGCCACCTGATGAAGGAGCAGTGCTGTGAAAGCTAGTGCTTCCAAATAAACCTATTGGGGTATAACCTGGTGTTTTGTGGCTTTTCACTTTGTTAACCTAGCAGGTAGCCAACACTCTGTTACTGAGTGCTAAATACTCTATCTTGACATTGAGCATGACATTAGTTGCCTTTATAATCCATCATAAATTGTAAAGAAAAGACTCACTGTTAAGACATCTCAATTCATGCTAGTAATCTAAATCTAAAAGTAATGATGAATAAAGTCACAATCAAATATTTTAAAACCTCTCTGGATTAATAATCCAAAAATCCAGGTTAATGTTTTGGGAACATGGATTTGAATCCAATTGGGGGTGGGGGGGTGAAATTTGAATTCAATAAAATCTGGAATTAAAAGCTAACCTAATGGCAACCACATAATCACTTAGTTGTTGTAAAAACTCATCTGGTTCACAAATGCCCTTTTCGATAAGGAAGGGAAGGAATAAGGAAGGATATCTGTTGTCTGATCTGACTGCCATGTGACTCCCATCCCACAGCAATGCCGTTGACTCTTAACTGCCTTCTGGACAATTAGGCCTGGGCAACAAATGCCGATTTAGCCAGCGGCACCAACATCTTGTGAATGAATAGCAATAATGAGAAAAGTATTTCTCATCTTTCTGGTGTTTATTTGGAATATTGGAATGATCAAAAAAAGGGCTGCATTCTGGAGGACCAATCGTTGGATTGGTCACTTTATAACATACAAATAAAATTCAGTTTGAAGATTCCATTACCAAAAGGGATATAGTTTGGAGTGCAGGAGTGCAAAAGTGAAGATACTAAAAAATAGAAATTCTGTCCAGTTTTGTTTTGCTGCCAAGAGATGTGTCTGAAAATGACAGATGGGGCAACTTTCCACTACACGCAAAGCTCGCCATTGGCTGACAGCATAACTAGCAATAAGGAAGATGTGTTGTGGTCGTTGGAGTTTAATCATCTCAGTCCAAGAACATCACTGTAGGAGTTTCTTAGGTTGATATTCCAAGGCCCGACCACTTTCAGCTACTTCATCAATGGCAGTCCTTTCATAATAAAGACAGAAGTGTAGACGTTCCCTGGTCATTGCACAATGTTCAGAAGTTTTTGCCACTGCTCAGATACTAAAGCTGTTCATAACATTCTGGTTCGAGCTGACAAATAGCAGTAATATTTAAACCACACAAGTGCTAGCCAAGACTATTTCCAACAAGAGAAAAGTTAACCAAAGTTCATTGACATTTAATTACATTACCATCACTGAATCCTCTACTAACATCATCCTGAGAGTTACAATTGATCGGAAACTGAACTGGACCAGCTATTCAACTACTGTGGCTATGACAGTGGGTCAAAGGTTAGTAATTCCCCACTGTGTAATTCACCTCCTGACTTCCCAAAGTCTGTCCAAGGTACAAATCAGGTTTATGATGGCACAACTCCAACAATATAAGCTCAACAAAATTCAGGACAAACCGGCCCAATTGATTGGCACCCAATTTACCATCTTCAATAAGCAGACCCTCAACCACCGAAACATTGTGGCAGCAAAGTATACCATCGACAATATGAACAGCAGTAACTCACTAAGCCTTGTTCTCAACAGCACATTCTAAATCCGTGACGTCTACTGCTTTGAAAACAAATGTTGCAATTGCATGTAAACTTCATCATCTGCAAGTTCCCCTCCAAACCCCTTGACATGCTGACTTGGAACTATTCGACTATTCCTTGCCCAACGCTGGGTCAAAACCTTGGAACTTCCTTCCTAACAGCACTGTGGTTTTCCCTACATCCTAAGAACTAAAGTGGTGCAAGATGGCAACTTGCAACCTTCTCTAGGACAATTAAGGATAGGCAATAAATGCTGGTTTAGCCAATGCTGCCCACATTACATGAATGATTGTTAAACAAAAACAGATTCATGTCCAATAGTGTTTTGAAAGTTATAATGAAATGTGATTTCAGCACGTGCTCAGGCAATGTGTTCCAGTGTTGTTCACAAACCTCTGCAGAAAGGAATTTCTCTTTGCTTTCTCTTCAACTCTTTTAGCAATTATTTCAAAGTTGTATGTTACTGAACCTAATGCCAGAGGAATCAATATCTCCCACTTGCTCTGTCAATATTGTTTCAGGTGTAATAGCACAGTGATATGTTCCTTATTACAATTTTGAGCTTTATCATATTGTCATGCTTTGGAATTGTGTCATTTGGGATAAAATGAAGAGGGACATGTAACCTCCACTGAATTCTGCATGACAGTAAGTCTGAGCAGTATTGTGAAAGATTGAAGGGTGGGTCGGGCAATTGAGTTACTGGGTAAAAGGTGCTATGCTTGAAAACAATAGCTGACGCCCGTTCGTTAGCAATGGATTAAATGTTAATATCCAAAGTCACAGAAAACTTTTGAAGATCTTGGGTTGTGAACAGTTATACTTTAAACTGCAATCTGAAAAAAAATTAAGGCTCGCAAGTTTAGATAATCACCATTTCTACCTGCATGTAAGATCCACATGATTCATTTTGTCATTGTGAAGGGTATAGGGAGCCGTTGCAAATATTGTGCTACTCGATTTCCTAAAATATTACTGAATAGTAGGTAGGGTATTCTGCTAACGTTTTTGGCTTTTGAAATTATTTTCCACAGAGGGCAGTAGAAGCTATGCCTTTGCATATATTGAATGCTGAGCTAGACTGGCTTTTGATTGACAAAGGTCAAGGGTTACTGGAGATATGCAGGCAAGTGTAATTGAGGCTACAATTAAATCAGTTATAATTTTATTAAATTGCAATGCAGGTACAATGGGGATAATGGCCTACTTCTGCTTCTGTTTCTTATGATCTTAAGAGTAAAAGACCTGAAGGATAAAGAGCAGCTAGAGGCTGAAAATCTCCATGTTTCATTATTCTGAAATGTGGTGGAAGCTCATGCTTGGATTGAAAAGACCAAATTTATAAGGTGTTAAAACAAGGTTGGAAGATTCACTTCGCCTGTACTAGAGGGAGGGTTTCCAGTTATACACTTTCCATAAAAGACAGCCTTGGGGATCGAAGATACCAGGCTATGAATTCACGGGAAAATTATACTTTGTATTGGAATGATGATCCCTTAAAGAGGTAGGTTTCTCTGCGAGAAGAATTCTTGCAAAAAAAAAGCTGGTTTCCAGTAATTGAACATGACCTGAGATAAACAAGACAAAGATTCAATCACACATTAATTAAAAGTGTGATTTGTTAGGTGTGGTTCTGATTTCTGACAACAACGTCTCTTCTTCCTCAGGCAGTTGAGGAAATTTGGCATGACAGCGAATACTCTTGCCAACTTTCATAGGCACGCCATTGAAACCATTCTGTCTGGGTGTATCACTACCTGTTATGACAACCGTGCCATTCAAGATCGGAGGCGGTTACAAAGAGTGGTGAACTCGGCCTGGACAGTCACAAAGGCCAACCTCCCATCTCTCGTTTCCATCTACCCGGCCTGCTGTCAAGGAAAGGCCGCCAGCATTCTTAAAGCTCCATCTCACCCTGGCAGTGTTTTTCTACCACCTCTACCATCAGGAAGAATGTACAGAAGCCTGAACTCATGCACCAGCAGTTTTGAAACAGCTTCTACCTATTGTTGTTAGAATACAGAATGGACTCTCAAACACTTAACATTCGCCTGTGCCTGTGTTTTTGTCTTTGCTGCTGTTTACCTATTATTTGCTTGTCCATGCTACTTAACTCTGTGATCTGCCTGTATTGCTCGCAAGGCAAAGCTTTTCACTGTGCCTCGGTACATGTGACAATAAATTCAGTTCAAGCAGTTTAGGGATATAATGGACAATCTAGCTGCAAAACAGAGAACATCTCTTTCCAGCACAACTCAGTTGAAATTTTGTATGTCAGATAAAGGAGTTTAAAACTCTTATTATCTGAAGGACTCACAACAGGGACTGACTTTCTAGAGATAGCTAAGCTAGTCAGTGAGAGAGCTTATATGGAAGACTGCAGAGTTAAAGAATATTAAACAGGAGAGTTCTGAAAGACCTGGGTTAGCTGCACAATGACTAATACTTGTGTTTACAACCATAGGATTTTTGGAGGAGATTTGATGGGAAAACCTTGCTGAGTGAATGCAGAAAGCCCAAGAAATCTCAACTCTTTGGCAAACCTTTTGAAACTGTATGCAGAGAAAACGGTTATGCTACAAATATTTGAGAAGTAGCTGATTTGTGTTTTGGGGTTTGCCGGTCAAATGGTTGTAGACGGAAATTTGAGTTAAGAGGTTGGTTTAGAGAATTAACGCTATTTATTGTAATTTTCCTGTCTTAAGACAGAGTTCCTGTTTTCAGATAGAGTACAATTATTATTATTCGTGTCCTTTGATTTTTATTCAATAAAATTAATTTGATTTTTAACTGTGTAACTTGTCCCTTCAATGTTTCAGTAAAAACCTAGGTTTTCAGATTTTCAAACAAAAACAAGATGTCACTGGTGTCTGCCAAGATCCTAACAGCTGCAAAAGAAAAAAAAAATCCAGAATTAAATGCTCAGGAGCTAAGAATAACTTTTGTCTTGTGTTGGGAGACTTAAATATCTACTTAAATGACAGTGTCATGTTTACCTGTGAAGTATATTTTTATGGTTGTGTTAAAATGAAATGGGGGAGGGGGGTGATGTTCTGTAAGTTAAAGAATAAAGTTGTCCACAAAGATAATGCCTAGTCCAGAAGTTCCCAAACTCTGAGTTGCAATAAAGTTGGAGATTCCAAGTTAGCAATGCTGGGTGCATTGTATTTTGACAGCTGTGAGGTGCCTTTAAGTTTGAAGTTATTTTTAAAATTTACTAGTCTCTATGAAAATCATAACATACTCAACCAGTCATGGAGAGATCTGGACAAATAATTCCAAAGATGCCAGTTCAAATATCATTGCAGAAGTTGGCAAATTTGAATTCATTTGATTCAATAACTTTAAAGTTGAAAGGCTTGTTTGCGAATTAGGTTGTTTTAAAAACAAACTATGGGATAATTGTAAAATCTCTGTTTAGTAGTCTCCTATATCAAACAAAGCCTGTCACCCATATACAGTCTGGTGGGCAGTGCTGATGGGTAAAAAAAGCAGGAGATCCAGGAGTGAGCCTTACCCATGATGTGCACATCGACTGCAGTTGTTCAACAAGACAGCTTACCACCATCTTCTCAAAGGCAATAAATTCTGACCAGCCAATGAAGCCCACATCCTATAAATTAAAAAAAAAAGCAGTTTCTTCAGCCTGGTTACTTACAATCCATGTACCCAAGACCTTCCTGCACTGTTGGCCATAAACAGAGTGGTGCTCATGAAAGACAGCAAGGCAGTCAGTGTCCTCTATAAGGCCAATCACCAACATGTAAAGACCAGGAACAGTGGTGAAATAGCAGATAAAAGAGTGCCAGGAGAGGAGGAAATGGTCCAAGAGTAACATTGCAGGACAACAATGAGTTCCTTGTTGTTGAACAGCTGCTGTTAGGGACAGTGTCTTAGTTCCTCTACGTTTGAAACATGTAAATTTTCATCCCAGCATAAAGTAATAACTTGCATGCACAGGAGAGGGAGCTGATTTGTGGGTAAGGGGAAGAATTTCTACTTTCTAAAAATCATCAGTTTTTATTTAATCTTACAAGAGTAAAGTTAGAATAACTTAAAGTAACTAAAGTCACAATAAGTAACAAAAAATGTAAGTTAAAGTATAGCAGGGCAACTCAATCAAGTGGATTGCCTATCCTGTTGGATTTAAGAAGTTGTAGATAACTATGACTGGAAGAACCTGCGTGTAGGAAATGCCATGGATTGAACAAGATTGAGCCCCCTGTTTCACAGTTAAGCAGCAGCAAGAGTCACTGAGGTACTCATGTCAGGGAACCAACCACATCAATAGCATGTTCAGAGAGGTGGTCACACAGCAATTAGAAGCAAACAGACAGTTCAGGAATAATTGCCCATCAGGCAGTCCAAGAGAAACAGGCATATAGTGCAGGAGTCCACAGACGTCCTGCTCGCTAACAATTTATCTCTTTTTTATATTAGTTAAGGTGATGGCTCCTCAGAGAAGTGCAGAAAGAGCCACACCTGTAGCAAGGTGGGTAGTCTAGGTGTACAGAAGGGAAAGAGGAAGAGTGAAAGGTCAGGGGATTGGCAATACAGAATTCTTTAGTTAGGGAAATGGGAAGGCATTTTTGCAAATGCCAATATGATTTAATGATGGTGTATCATCTCCCTGATTCTAGAGTCAAGAATGTCACAGGACATTCTTCTGGTGGAGGGTGAACAGCTTAAGGCATTGGTCCACACTAATACTAACAAAAACGGTTTGGGAGGTGATTAATGTGACCTTGCAATTGGAATTTTAGGGAGCTGGATAAAAAAGTAGCAAATACAACTTTTAAAATAGTAATCTCTACATTACTCCAGTGCCACATGTAAGTGAGTACATAAATTGTAAGAAAAACAGATTACACAAGTAGCTGGAAAGAAGATACAAGAGTGAGGGCTTTTATTTCTTGGACCCTGGGACTGGCTGAAGGGCAAATGACCTTTACAAGGCAAATGTTTTTCATCTGAGCATAACCAAGACTAAATTCCTTGCGGAGCATTTTGCTAGTGCTATTGGAGGTTCGGGCATGTGGGAAACAGAAACGAATACCAAGGTGCACAGAATATTGGGACATGCAACTAGCACCCGAACACTAAATAGTAAATGAATAAATGAACTAGGCCTAAGGGAGAAAGAAGTCTAAATCAGCATTATGAATAGTTAATACTGCTGGGAGATACAGGCACAAATTATCATGTTGGCTTATGATGTTGTGGCAATAACAGAGACCTTGCTCAAGGAGGAATAAGACTGGCTGTTAGATATTTCTGGTTTCCAAAAGTTCAGAGAAAATAGCAAAGGGAAACAAGTTGGAGAGGTGCCTATTTTGGTTAAGGAGAGCATTGACTCACTGGAGAAATTGAATGTTACAGTGCATTCAAGGACATAATTGATTTGACTAGAGCTAAGGAAGAAGATGGGTTACATTGCATGACTGCATTGATTGGTGTTACCTGTGCACCACCAATTAATGCAGAGGAACAATCTTGCAAGTAAGTTACACAGAGGTCTAAACATCGTGAAGTAGTTATAATCAGGAACTTTAATTGCCTATCTGAACATTAGGATAATGATAGTGTTAAGGGTGAGAAATTTCTTATAACGGTATATGTCCAGTCCAACAAAAAAGGAGGTACTGCTAGACCTGATTTTTGGGAATGAGGTGGCCAAGTGACAGTGGAGAAATTTTTGGTCGACAGTGATCATTGTATTATAAGGTTTACATTGACATTGGAAAATGATATTGGTTAATCTGGAGTTAGAATAGTCAGCTGACAGATATGGGATATGAATGGAGCTGGGATGAGTGAACTAGTAAGAAAGATTGACAGGAAAATCAATGGACATTGGACTAACTTCAATGGAGAGATGATTTGTGTACAGTTAAGGTTCATTCCCTCAAAAGGGAAAGGAAGAAAAAACAATTTTAGAACTACCTGGATGACAAAAGAGACAGTTATTACGGAGACATGGCTAGATCAGGGACAGGATTGGCTGTTGCAGGTTCCAGGGTTTAAATGTTTTAGTAGGGTCAGAGGTGGGGGTAAAAGAGGGGGGGGTGTGGCTTTGCTTGTCAAAGATAGTATTACAGCGGTGGAAAGGAAGATGGATGAAGATTTGCCATCTGAGGTAGTTTGATTAGATTACTTACAGTGTGGAAACAGGCCCTTCAGCCCAACAAGTCCACACTGCCCCGCCGAAGCACAACCCACCCATACCCCTACATCTACCCCTTACCTAACACTACAGGCAATTTAGCATGGCCAATTCACCTGACCTGCACATCTTTGGACTGTGGGAGGAAACCGGAGCACCCGGAGGAAACCCACGCAGACACGGGGAGAACGTGCAAACTCCACACAGTCAGTCGCCTGAGGCGGGAATTGAACCCGGGTCTCTGGCGCTGTGAGGCAGCAGTGCTAACCACTGTGCCACCGTGGGTCGAGGTTAGGAATAGGAGAGGTGAGGTCACCCTGTTAGGAGTCTTTTACAGGCCTCCTAATAGTCCTAGAATCGTTGAAGAAAGGATTGCGAAGATGATTCAGGAGAAGAGTGACAGTAATAGGGTGGTTGTTATGGGGGACTTTAACTTTCCTGATATTGATTGGGAAAGCTATAGCTCAAGTTCGTTAGATGGGTCAGTGTTTGACCAATGTGTGCAGGAGAGTTTCCTGACACAATATGTAGATAAGCCAACAAGAGGTGAGGCCATACTGGATTTGGTTCTGGGTAACGAACCAGGCCAGGTGTTAGATTTAGAGGTAGGTGAGCACTTTGGGGACAGTGACCACAATTCGGTGATTTTTACTCTAGTGATGGAGAGGGATAAGTGTGTACTACATGGCAAGAGTTATAGCTGGGGGCAGGGAAATTATGATGCGGTGAGGCATGACTTAGGATGTGTGGATTGGAAAAGTAGATTCCAAGGCAAGAGCGTAATTGATATGTGGAACTTGTTCAAGGAGCAACTATTGAGTGTCCTTGATAGGTACGTACCTATCAGGCAGGGAGGAAAGGGTCATGTGAGGGAGCTGTGGTTGAATAAGGAATTGGAATCCCTTGTTAAATGGAAGAGGGCGGCCTTTGTAAAGATGAGGAGTGAAGGTTCAATAGGGGCGATTGAGAGTTATAAGGTAGCCCGGAAGGACCTGAAGAGAGAGCTAAGAGCAGCAAGGAGGGGACATGAAAGGTCCTTGGTTGGTAGGATTAGGGAAAACCCTAAGGCTTTCTATAGGTATGTTAGGAATAAAAGAATGACTAGGGTAGGAATAGGTCCAATCAAGGATAGCAATGGGAAGTTGCGTGTGGAGGCTGAAGAGATTGGGGAGGCACTAAATGAATACTTTTCGTCAGTATTCACTCAGGAACAGGACATTGTTGTCGATATGAATACTGAGGCACGAATAAGTAGAATGGATGGCTTTGAGATATGTAGAGAAGAGGTGTTGGAAATTCTGGCAAGGGTGAAAATAGATAAGTCCCCTGGGCCTGATGGCATTTATCCTAGGATTCTCTGGGAAGCAAGGGAAGAGATTGCAGAGCCATTGGCCTTGATTTTTGTGTCCTCTATGTCTACAGGAGTAGTGCCAGAGGACTGGAGGCTAGCAAACGTGGTTCCCTTGTTCAAGAAGGGGAGTAGGGATAATCCTAGTAACTATAGGCCAGTGAGTCTCACTTCTGTTGTGGGCAAAGTCTTAGAGAGAATTGTAAGGGATAGGATTTATGCACATCTGGATAAGAATAATGTGATCAAGGATAGTCAGCATGGTTTTGTGAAGGGCAGGTCATGCCTCACAAACCTTATTGAATTCTTTGAGAAGGTGACTAAGGAGGTAGATGAGGGGAAAGCGGTAGATGTGGTATATATGGATTTTAGTAAGGCGTTTGATAAGGTCCCCCATGGTAGGCTACTGCAGAAAATACAGAGATATGGCATTGAGGGTGAGTTGGAGGTTTGGATTAGGAATTGGCTGGCTGGAAGAAGACAGAGGGTAGTAGTTGATGGCAAAGGTTCATCTTGGAGTGCCGTCACTAGCGGTGTTCCGCAAGGATCTGTTTTGGGACCATTGCTGTTTGTCATTTTTATAAATGACCTGGAGGAAGGGTTAGAAGGCTGGGTGAGCAAGTTTGCGGATGATACGAAAGTCGGAGGAGTTGTAGACAGTGAGGAAGGATGTAGCAGGTTACAGCGGGATATAGAGAAGCTGCAGAGCTGGGCAGAAAGGTGGCAAATGGAGTTCAATGTAGCTAAGTGTGAGGTGATTCACTTTGGTAAGAGTAACAAAAAGATGGGGTACTGGGCTAATGGTTGGATACTTGGTCGTGTGGAAGAGCAGAGGGATCTTGGTGTCCATGTACACAGATCTCTGAAAGTTGCCACCCAGGTAAATAGTGCAGTGAAGAAGGCATATGGCGTACTGACTTTTATTGGTAGAGGAATTGAGTTCCGGAGTCCTGAGGTCATGCTGCAGTTGTATAAGACTCTGGTGCGGCCGCATCTGGAATATTGTGTGCAGTTTTGGTCGCCATACTATAGGAAGGATGTGGAGGCACTGGAACGGGTGCAGAAGAAGTTTACCAGGATGTTGCCTGGTATGGTAGGAAGATCCTATGAGGAAAGGCTGAGGCACTTGGGGTTGTTTTCATTGGAGAAAAGAAGGTTTAGGGGTGACTTGATAGAGGTGTACAAGATGATTCGGGGGTTAGATAGGGTTGACAGTGAGAACCTTTTTCCACGTATGGAGTCAGCTATTACAAGGGGGCATAGCTTTAAATTAAGGGGGGGTAGATATAGGACTGATGTTAGGGGTAGGTTCTTCACTCAGCAAGTTGTAAGTTCATGGAATGCCCTGCCAGTAGCAGTGGTGGACTCTCCCTCTTTATGGGTATTTAAGCGGGCATTGGATAGGTATATGGAGGATAGT